>NW_006399993.1:3998346-4004116 GCF_000299155.1 Elephantulus edwardii
TCAGAGGCGGTGCGGTTGGCGCAGGATAGAGCAGGGTTTAGGGCTGTTGTGCATAGGGTCGCTATGAGTCGGAAATGACTCGATGGCACATAACAACAACAAACAACCTCTGGGATTGCAGTGCAGCATCTTGCCACTAGGCCACCAGAGCTCCCTGGGCAGTTTTATTTTTAAGGTTATGATTATTGTCTTTAGGGAGATTTTGGTGGCCTAGTCTGTAGGGAGTTGCAGAGTTGCACTACCAAGCCAAGTGTGGGCCTCTGGCAGTTCAAATCCACTAGTGGTTCCTTGGGAGAAGAACAGACAATCCCCTGTACAGTTTACAGCCTTGGAAACCCAATGGAGGGTCGGTTACAAGTAGGTTCTGACTACATGGCAGTGAGAGTCCCAGTGTACACCTTTTGTAATCATAATAGCACATCCTTGAGCTCCTAAAAAACAAAAAGAAGCCACCTACATCATATTACCATGCTAGCAGAAGACCATCTAAATTGGGAAAAGATGAATGATTCAAGGACAAGAATTTTCAGTGAAAGAGTATGGCAAGGAATTAAGAGAGATTTCAAGTTGCAAATACAAACACTATGCACTACACTAAATGGCCTGTTTCAAGAAATTTGGAAGTTAGCTACCTAACCAACTGACTAGAAAAGATTCATATTTGTCCCATTCCTAAAATTGCTGTTACAATGGAATGTGGAAATTATTGAATATCATTAATATTATATGCAAGTAAAATCTTCTGAAGATTAAGGACTTAACCTTCAAAATAAAGAATGACTGGGACAGTATTTCAACAAGGAATTGCTAGAAATTCAAGCTGGATTCAGAAGAAGTCATGAAATGAGGGATCAATTACTGGTATCAGATGGATCTTGGCTGAAAGCTGAGAATATTGTTTTTTTGATGTTTGATGGACTATGCAAAGGCAATTGACTGTGTGAATCATGACAAATGATGGATAACAGGGAGAAGAATGGAAATCCCTGACCATTTAATTGTAGTTAGGTGAAATTTATATAGAGGCCAAGAAGCAATTGTCCAGATAGAACAATGGAATATTGCATGGTTTAAAATCAACCAAGATGTGTGTCAGGGTTGTATCCTTTCTCCATAACTATTTAATCTGTGCTGAACAAATAATTTTAGAAGCTGATCTATCTGAAGGGAAATGTGCATCAGGACTGAAGAAAGCCTTATCAACAACTTGCATTATGCAGATGACTCAGTCTTGCTCATAGAAAGTGAAGACTTGAAGCACTCACTGTAGAAGATCAAAGACTGCAGCCTTCAATATGAGTTACAGCTCAACATCAAGAAAACAAAAATCCTCGCCACTGGACCAATAGACAACATCATGATAAACAGAGAAAAGATTGCAGATGTTAAAAATTTCATTTCATTTGGATCCATCTTCACTATGTACGGTAGCAGCAGTCAAGAAATCAAAAGACAAGGGAGTTCTGGTGGCCTAGTGGCAAGAACCTGCACTGCAATCCTAGAGGCACAAGGTTCGAATCCACCAGGTGCTCTGCTGGAGAAGGAGGGGCAATCTCCTCCTGTACCAGTCAGATCTGATTTGACAGTACACATACACAAAAATAATAAAATTAAAAATTAAAAAAAAGAAATCAAAAGACATATTACATTGGGAAAAACTGCTGTCAAGGAGCAATCTAGAATTGAAAAAAGCAAGGGTATCAGTTTAAAGACTAAGGTATTCCTGATGCAAGTCATTGCATTTTCAATTGCTTTGTATGCATCCAAATGTTGAACTAAAATAAGACTAAGGAGCAATAAATGCCTTTGAATTGTGGTAATGGCAAAGAGAACTGAGTATCCTATGGTTGACTTAAAGGAAAATGAGTCTGTCTTGGAAGAATGCAACTTCAAGTCAAGGATAATGAAACTGTCTCATGTGCTTTGGGCATGTTATGAGGTTACAGGATTTAGAAAAATCTACCACACAGGGTCAGGGAAAGAGAGGAAGATCCTAAAACGAATGGAGTAACGTTATGACTAAAACAACAGGCTAGAGCAAGTTAGAGATAGTTAGGGTGGCACAGGAGAGGGTAAGGTTCAGATCTGTTGTCCCCAGGGTAAATATGAGTGAAGGTGACTTGACAACACCTAGCAACAAAATAAATGACATTTTATCAAGAGTCGGGTAAGAAACAGAACAGATAATTTTGCTAGGCATTTTAAAGTAAGACATTAGTGCCCCAAGGCAGGGATTTTCATCCATATTTTACAGCTAAAATAACTGAAACTCAGGCTAAGCAAATTGCTCAAAAAGTTAAAATAAGTAAAAAAAAATTAGCTAGTTAAAAAAATAAGTCCAAGGATGGAAATATTTGTAAGTCACTGAGAGGTTTCTTTCCTGATACTTGCAAGCATTTTGAGCAGGAAGGAAAAAATGGCCAGCAGGTATCGGGATATTTTTCCTCAATGTAGCACAAGCACCACTATCAACATTCTTCACTGTAACTTGTGAAGTCAGTGACCACTATTTTCTGGAGCAATGAGCTTCATTGTAAGCCACTCTCCTTTTCCCAAAAGAGAAGTAATCCAAAGCAGTTACTTCTGGGAAATGGAAAATAGATAAATAGATACTTCCACACTGAAGCATGCCTGACTTCAGAATAAAAGGATAAGAGGAGAAAAATAAAATGTTCAAGGGTCAAAGGAAAGTTAATCTTGGCTAAAATGAATGTCAGATATCATTGCAATAAAAGCAAAGCAAGAAAAGGATAACTGAAGGAGAGCCTAAAAAGATATGTTCTGAAGTGAAAATCATTCCAAAGGTTGGATAGAAACAGCACTATGAAATGACACAATGAAGGAATGTGCAGGGAGAATCATGTAAAAAAGAGGAAAACAGTCATTTCATGGAAACAACTTAAAGGTTGTTGTTTTTGTTATTATTTGCTGTCTATCAATTATGACTCTTAGAAACCCTATGAACAACAGATCTGAAACTTGTCCTATCCTGTGACATGATCATGTCTCCCATGTGATCAAACTCTTTGTTATAGTTAATATACCAATACATCTCATTGAGGTTTTTTCTCTCTCTCTTTCTTTGACCCTCAAACTTTCCCAGTATGTCTATTTCCAAGGACTGACCCCTTCTGACAATATGCAAAAAAAAAAAAAGGTACATGAGATGAAGTTTCCCCATCCTTGCCTCTAAGTCGCATTCTGTTTGCACTTTCTCCAAAGTAAACTTGTTTGTTGCTTTGGCAGTCATGGGATATCTGGTACTCTTTGCTACCACCACAATCCAAAAACATTGATTCTTCTTCTGTTATTTGTCTTAATTCTTTTTCACTTAATTTTCAGATGAATATGAACAATTAAAAATACTATGACTTTGATCAGGTGTACCTTAGTCTTTACACTGATATTCTTGCTCTAACACTTTAGATAGTCCCATGATAGCAGATTTCTCCAAAGCAACATATTTTTTTAAATTTCTTGACTGCTGCTACCATGAGTGTTGACTGTGCATCCAAGTAAAATGAAATCCCTGACAACTGCCATCTGACTGTCATGAAGTTGCCTATGGGTTCCTTGGTTAGGATTTTTGTTTACTTGATATTGAGATGTAATTCTTTGATCTTCTTCAGTAAGTGTTCCTAGTTTTCTTCACTTTCTACAACTAAGGTTTTGTTAACTGCATAATGCAGATTGTCAATGAGTCTTACTCTAATCCTGAGTCTATATTCTTAGTCATACACAGTTCAGCTTTTCTTGAATGATTTGCTCAGCATAAAGGTTACAGTTTGCAAAAGGGTGTTGACTGTTGTGACAATTCCTTCAGTGAGGGTCAAGGCTACATTTTAGCAGTAAATAGCCTTCAATCTTTGCCAAGAGCTAAATAAAGTGCTTTCATTATGCAATAATAGTATTTTTCTTTTCACTGATTCCCTCATGGAACAATACTTAATAAGCAATTGTATTTCAGCTCTGCTGCATCTTTTCTCTCCCCTCCTTTTGAAGACTAGGAAGACATGCAGTTAGAATTTTACTTTTTGGCAACTAGTTTTAAGATTTACTTTGCAAAAATGGGTAAGTACATTCAGAATGCATTTGTTACATCTCCTTTTCTATGAGACAACACAGTCTAGTGAAAAGAGCAAATACTTAACCCAGGAAACCAAGACATTGACCAGTTGTGGAATCTTAGGTAAACCATATACTTTTGCTATTCTAATAAATGCCATTTTCATTGTTGTCAAGTTGGAAGCAAGTCATAGTTTACTCTAAAGCTGATTTGTAGAGACTGTAAATCACATGGAAGGAAATTGCCCATCTTTCTCCTTCAGAGCCACTGGTAGATTTGAACTGTCAGAGAAGTGCCACATTTGGGTTTAGTGGTGAAACTCCCAAAGACAATGTTATTAAATAGAGTTCACTATTCTAATGGTGATTATGTACTTAGCTTGGTAACAAATCCTATACATAAAACTCAACTTATTGCTGTGGCATTGGAATCGATGACCCTCTAGCAAGTTTTCAGAGACAATAAATCACGTGGGAGAAGATTGCTCATCTTTCTTTTTCAAAGTAACTGGTGGATTGGAACCTCTTGCCTTTAGGTTGGCAGCACAACTCCTTACCTACTAGGCCACCAGAGAGAGGTCCCTGCTATACAGGAAAGGTTGTTGTTGTTGTTGTTGTTGTTGTTGTTAGGTGCCATTGAATATGACTCACAGTGACCTAAGAACAGCAGATCTGAACAACCTCGTCCTATTCAATGTCATCTTTGCACTTCTTGACACCCTAGAGCCCATTGTGGCAGTCACCATGTCAATCCACCTGGTCGAGGGTCTTCCTCTTCTTCACCAACCCTCCATCCTTCCCAGAATCATGTCCCTCTCCAAGGAACAGCTCCTCCTAGCAACATGCCAGAAGTATGTGAGCTGAATCTTATCATCCTTTCCTCCAAAGAACACTCTAGCTACACCCTCTCCAAAATGTATTTATTTGTTCTTTTGGCCATCCATGGGATATTCAGTGCTCTTTTCCAACACCACAGCTCAAAGGCATCAATTCTTCTTCTGTCATCTATATTCATTGTCTAGCTCTCAGATGCATAACAAGTGATTATAAAGACTATGGACTGAATCGGACACATCTTAGTCCTCATGTTGACATCATTACTCCTCAATACTTTGGAGAGGTCCCTAACTGCAGACTTTCCCAGTGCAGTACGTCTCCTGATTTCCTAACTGCTGGTAATAAGGTTGTTAGTTGTGAATTCAATTAAGATGAAGTTGTTGACAGTTTCAATCTCTTTCTCTATCCACCGTGATGTTGCCTATCAGTCCAATGGTAAGAATCTTTGTTCTCTTGACATTGAGATGCAATCCAAATTTAAGACTGCATTTCTTGCACTACAACAGAATCAGTCCAATGGTGAGAATATTTGTTTCCTTGACATTGAGATTAAATCTAAATTGAAGGATGTATTCCTATATCCTCTGCAACAAGTACCTCAAGTTCTCCTCATTTTCAGCAAGTTTAGTATGAACAAGAAAGGTAGATATTATCAATGAATATAATATAAATATCAAATACATTTTAAGTCACTTTTATAAGCTGGTAAGTAATTTCATTTTCCTTATTTTTGTAATTGCCTAACATTTTTTTTGGATAAAAACAAGTATTAAGCATTTAAGGGAATGCTAGGGGTCAAGTTACAGTGTGTACTTAAATAACAATTCACACCACAACAAGATAAAGGTAAATAATCCAATTGAAAAAT
>NW_006399993.1:4004981-4008577 GCF_000299155.1 Elephantulus edwardii
AGATTAATCAGAACTGACTTTGACAAGCACTGTGGCAATTGGACAATTAAGGCAGACATTCAGATGGTGGGGAAAGAAGAACAAACTGGGGAGGAGGGTAGAGAGAATGGTGTAGCAATGAAGGAATGAAAACCCAAAATCCCTGTAAATGTTCATTAAAACTAATAAAATTTAATAATAATAATAATAAAAAAGAATAGCAAAATTTAACAGAACCACAAACATCAAATGCTGGTGAGGTTGCGGAGAAATGGGAAGCCTTATTCATTGTTGGTCGGATTGTAAAGTGGTGCAACTACTATGGAAAGCTGTATGGTGCTTTCTCAGATTTTCATTGAAATGAAAAATAAATTAAAATATTTTTTAAAAGTTTCAAATAGAAATACCATTTGACCTAGCAATTCCACTACTGGGAATACACCCTAAAGGAACTATAACCGCCACCCAGGCAGATATATGCACACTCATGCTTATTGCAGCTTTGTTCACAATAGCAAAGAGTTGGAAACAACCCAAGTGCCTATCAACAAATGAATGGATAGAGAAGCTGTGGTATATTCACACAATGGAATACTATGCTGCATTAAAAAAAAAGAACTCATGAAATATTATACAAAGTGGGTGACCCTGAAGGATATGCAAAGTGAAATATCTCAGCCACAAAAGGACAAATATTGCAGAGTGCCACTGTTGTAAAATGGTACTGGCATCGGGGTTGAGGGAAGACTGAGAAATAGAGGATAAATAATGTATACTCTATTGAAACAGTTGAGGGAGAGAACTGTTTAAAAGGGATATATGATTGTGTATTATTGTCATGACAGGGGTCCAAAATGAAGGCTGCACAGTGAAGCAGACTTGGGGGGAGGGATTGTATAACAGTGAAAGAATTTTACTTTTCAAAGAAAAGAGCAAATTGGGGAGGGGGTGGACAGGGAGAAAATGCAACAATGAATGAATGGAAATCCTAAGTCTCTGTAAACTTTGTATAAATTAATTTAAAAAATAAAGAACAAAATGTTAAAAAAAGAAAGAAATACAAGCAAAAAAATAAAAATTCATATTATATGGTGTCTTCTGAATTTGGGTATTAATCAATCAACAAACGTTTGCTCAGTGCTTACTGTACATCAGGAATTATAGTAGTCTGTGTAGGGTGATGCAGAACACTATTGCATCAAATGGAAGACAGGCTTAAAAGAAACATCATCAATTAAAAACTCTTAAGTTTGGGAAAAATATTAATTTTATAATATGTGCATAAAAAATGAACAGTTTCCACAGTGAGGAAATAGTGGTCTATATTTTTTTAAAAAGGTTAAGTACTAAGTGAATGTTAGAGACAAAATATATCTCAGAAATTTAGTGAAACTAGAAGCTCAAGGAGCTGAGGGCGGTGAGGAAGTGTGACAGATGCAAAGCTAGCCTAATTCTGATTCTTACATTTCATCTTTTCCACTTATACCTTTAATTATCAGACTCATACAAAGTAATATTATCAACTTTGACTATCAAATGAATATAAAATAAAATTTAAAATCTAAACAAAAATACCAGTTGATTATGTCTCAGTGGTGTTACAAGTTTCCATAGGCCAGAATGCTGTTGAGATCCTTTAAAAAGCACCCTGTTCTCAGTCTACAGATAAATGGCACAGAGGTATTTAACAAATATTTACATAGTCATTTTAATTAACATATCAATTAATTTAATTGGCACTTTCATGGATGTGAATGGTGTGCCTTTGGGTTAACAATGCAATTCCTTACCTTCAAGCCACCAGCATTCTCCCTCAAGGTAGCAGTAATCAAGAAATCAGAAGACAAGCTGCACTGCACAAAACTGCTACTAAGGACCTCTTTAAAGAGCAAAGATGTCAACTTAAAAACTAAGGTGTGCTTGATCCAAACCGTAGTATTTTCAGTTGCTTTGTATGCATCAGAAAGTTGGACAATGAATAAGGAATACCAAAGTATTGATGCTTTTAAGTTGAGGGAGTGGTAAAGTGTATTGAATATCGCATACACTGCCGAAAGAGCATCTCATATCCTTTGGCATGTTGTCAGGAGACCCAGTCCTTAGAAAGAGACCATCATGGTAAAAGCAGAGTGTCAGGGAAAAATAAGAAATAGATTGATATAGTGACTAGAATAGTGGGTTTGAATAGGGCAGAGATTGTGAGGACAGCAAAGGATAGGACAAGGTTTCAATCCATTATTCACAGAGCTGCTATGAGTCATAATTGTCTTGATGTCACCAAACAAGAACAAAATATAAATTACGTCATTGGTTAATATCTCAAGGTACTATATACACAAGAGAAGAATTCACTAGTGTATAAAATACTGTATTTAAAATATTATTCTTAATATTAAAAAATTTTGTTCACTTCTACTAAGATTTAATTTGCATATAATTGTTTTTATCTGAGAATCTGAATGACAAAGATTACTGCTAAGAGAAGCGATTAACTGTGCTTACATTTTCTAAAAATTATATCCTTTCCACACTTAACATCATAGTAGAATACCAAGGACCAGATCAGTACATGAAAATTGATGTTATTTAAAAATGACACTATTAGATCACAAAATGGATGACTACATCATCACATATTGTTCAAACCACTAGAAATCATGGCCCAGAAAATTAACAAATAACCATGAGCCATCACAGCCAGTGATATTCTCACCTTGCACCTCAGTAATTGCTAGGTATACATTATTAATATGTAGAAGAGTGTGATAGTGTATTTTTTTTTTACTATTCTCAGAAATACAAAATGTTGTTGTTATTGCTGATTTCCTTCGAGTCAAGAACAACTCATAGCAACCCTATGGACAAAAGGCCTGAAGCCCCTCTACAACTATCGACATTTATCAAAGTACATAGAGTTTCTGGAGTCATGCTATTTAGGAAGTGGATGCCACTCTTGCTTCCAACCTTGTCATAGTATGTTATGTGCCATTTAGTCACCTGTGATGTACAATGACCCTATGTACAGCAGCTCTGAACCCTTACTTGTCCTGAGCCAGTCTCACTAATTCTGATACACCAACCCCCATTGCCCAGTTATTGTATCAATCCATCTCATTTGGGATCTCCCTCTCCTGTGCTGTCCATCTACCTTTTCAAGCATGATGTCTTTATCCAAGGACCATCTCTCCTGGCCACGTGCCCAAAGTAAGTGAGGCGGAGCTTTAAAATGCTAGCCTCCAAGAAGAGACTTTGTTTCACCTTTTCAAAGATAGATCTATTTGTTTTCTTGGCAGTCCATGGTATGTTCAAGACTCTTCTCCAGCACTACAACTTGAAGGCATCTATTCTTCTTCTGTCATCCTTAGTCATTGTCCAACTCTCTGAAGCATAAAAAGTAATTGAGAAGACTAAGAAAAATGTCAGCAGTCAACGTGTTTGGAATCACAGAAGCCAAGAAAGCTTAAGATACAAACTGTCAGATCATGAGTTGGACAATGGAAGATATTTTCTGAAGGGACTTGGTAGATGAGAAGGGTTATCCTGGTGGAGGGTGGAGCTCAGAAGTAAGTGGGTAAAGGCACTGGGCTAAGGGTGGGGTCAACACTTTAACTAACGCT
>NW_006399993.1:4011320-4027797 GCF_000299155.1 Elephantulus edwardii
CTGCTCTTCAGCACTCTGGAGAGGTGCGTGACTGCAGATTTTACCAATGCAATTGTCTTTTGATTTCTTGACTGCTGGTGTTAAAAGTATTGATTGTAGATCCAAGCAAGCTGTAATTGCTAACAATCTCAATCTCTTCTCTATGTAATATGGTGCTACCAATTGGCCCAGTGGTGAGAATCTTTGTCTTCTTGATGTTGAGCTTCAATCCATATTGAAGGTTACAGTCCTTGACCTTTTGCAGCAAGTGCTTCAGGTCCTCCTCAGTTTCAGCAAGCAAGGTTGTGTCATCTGCATATTATAGGTTGTTAGTGAGTCTTCCTCCAATTTTGATGCCACATTCCTCATCACAAAACCCTGCTTCATGAATGATCTGTTCAACATACAGATTGGAAAGGTACAGAGACAGGATGTATCCCTGACACACTCTTTTCCTGATTTTGAACCATGCAGTGTTTCCTTATTCTGTTGAGGACTCCTTAAGATAATTAAATAATTATCCTATAAAATGTAGGATAAGTGAGATGATCTATTTTGAAAATATGGTCTCCTTGCAGGAATCTTTCCAAACCATATGTTCATTTCAAGATGTTTAGCTAAACCTGGTAAATATAGTAAATAAATCACTTAACTGGACACATATTAACTACAATTTGTCACAAGCACCACTGTTAAATCTCCATGTCAGCAGGGAACTCTCTCCTTGGGATATATGACAAAGGAAGGGACCTGTGGTGCCCTGATGGTAAGAAGCTGCACTACAAGCCTGAAAGCACTCAGTTCAAATCCACCAACTGCTCTTCAAGAGAATGATGGACAATCTCGTCCTGTGTGATTTATGCTTCTGAAAACCTGCTGGAGGGTCAGCTATGAGTTGGTTTTGACTCAACAGTACACAATAGCGACCTGTGACAAGTCATGACCAAGGGCCAATCTCAGTGTGTGCAAAATATAAGTAATAACACAACCCTGCTTGCTGAAACTGAGGAGGACCTGAAGCACCTGCTGCAGAGGGTCAAGGACTGCAGCCTGCAATATGGATTGAGGCCCCTTGTCAAGAAGACAAAGATTCTCACCACTGGACTAATTGGCAGCATCAAGATGGATGGTGAAGAGATTAGATTGTACACAGCTTTAGTTTGCTTGGCTCCACAGTCAACAATCTTGGTACCAGTAGCCAGGAAATTAAAAGGTGCATTGCCATGGGAAAGTCTGCTGTTACGGACCCTCCAAAGTACTGAAGAGCAATGGTGTCTCTCTGGAGACTAAGATGCGTCTGATACAGGCCATGGTCTTCACAATCACTTGTTATGCAACAGAGAGTTGGACAATGACCAAGGAGGATAGAAGGAGAATTGATGCCTTTGACCTGTGGTGCTGGAGAAGAGTATTGAGAATACCATGGAGTGCTAGGAAAACAAACAGATTCATCCTGGAAAGGGTTAAACCGGGTGGCTCCTTGGAGGCAAGGATTCTGAGGCTCCGTCTAACATACTTTGGACATGTTGTGAGGAGAGACCGGTCCTTGGAGAAGGACATCATGCTTGGGAGGGTGGAGGGACAGCACAGGAGAGGAAGGCCCTCAATGAGGTGGATTGATTCAGTGACTGGGATAATTGGGATGGGAGTGTCAGAGACAGTGCGATTGGCACAGGACAGAACAGAGTTTAGGGCTGTTGTACATAGGGTCGCTATGAGTCGCAAGCGACTCGACTGCACATAACAACAACAACATAATTTCTTTTTCACAGTAAAATATATGTATGCATGTGCACATATATTTTCCCCTACCCTAAAGAATTTTCTTGGAAGACTTCCAATAAGAGACTTTCCTCAAGGAACAAGGGTAGAATTTTCTAGATAGTTTTCAACTTCTTAATCCAATCTTCCTGAAAATGCTAGTCCCAGGAAGAAGCATGTGCCTCTTTACTCAGGGGAGGGTGGCGGTGTTTCTACCCTGGGAGGTTGGAACCATAAAATTGCTTAGTTATCACACAGAGGCCTCACATCAAGGGCAGGATAGGGGGAGATAGGTGTTGAATGGAATAGGTAGGAGTTAGAAAGGATTGCTGGTGGAGCAGGGAAAGGGGTGGGTCAAGACACAAGTGTCAAGGGCGGGACAACACTGAATCTATTGGTTATTTCTACAATTGGGAAATATCTTTAATCCGCTCTTTTCCATAAAATACTTGTCTGTCAGATAATGTACTAAATATGAGCATTCAAATTAAGACAGACTAGGAAGAAGTGGCCATCCACTTCTGAAATAGCAGGCTTTCAAAAACCCTGTGTACAATAGAGCACACTTAGACTAGCAGATATGGCAACCGAGGCTGAGCCCTCAAGTATGGAAACACAAAGGAGTAGAAACAAAGTTGTAAGCAGACACTACTGATTGGAACAGAGACTATGAGACCATGAATATAGGAAAATTGGACATTGTTAAGAAAGAAATGAAGCACATAAATATTGACACTCTACATATTGGCAAGATGAGATGGACTGGCATGGGACATTTTGATTCAGACAATCATATGATCTACTATGCTGGAGATGAAAAGGTGAGGAAAATGGGGTTGCTTTCATAATTAAAAAAGACACAAAGGTCTATCCATTGAAAGCCCTAGGAAAACCCATTCTGCTCTAAACACATATGTCATCACTGTGGGAATTGTCTCAACGTCAGCTGGCTTACTGGTTTGGGTGGGCATGCAATCTGGTTTTGTTTGTTTTGATTTTTGTGTTGGTTTTTGTTGGTTTGTTGTTGTTTTCTTGTTTTGTTTTTTAAGAAAGCTTGCTCTGGTTGTCTCAGTTAAAAGCATTTTTGAGTCTTATAGCAAAGTTCTAGAACTCAGGTCTGACCCTCCTTCAGAAAACACCATTTTCCTAGTGTTTAGCATAAGAAGTAACAGAATATCAAATGAACTAGGAAATGGTAGATGTTTCCAGGTCAAATTTGTCCCAGGCTCATGTTTCACAGGAGAGTTGTTAGGTGAAGTGCCCAACACCCTGAACCTGGGGTCTCTAGAACTCAGTGAGGACCCTCCCTTGTTCTGCTTGTCCACATTCCCTTGGCCCTTTGGATCTGAGGACGCAGGCCCTTACTTGTTCTCAGTCCTCCAGCTCACAGTCCCCCTCCTCTGGTGCGACCACTGTGACTTTACTCTGGTGAAGGCAGAGTACCTGAGGGCATGAAGGGGCAGGGCAGCAGGATTCTTTAGGGGGAGCACCAGCCTAAAATAGCACCCTATGCCTCAGCCTGGGTGGGGGCAGGCTGGGGGCCTGCCACCCACCCCCACCAGCCTGATTCACCCACATCTCTCTCTGCATCTTCTTCATCAAGTTTCCCTATGCTGTGATTGAAAAGCAAGTTACTTGCTATGCATTAGAAAGCTAGACAATGACAAAGGATGATAGAAGAATAATCAATGCCTTTGAGTTATGATGCTGAAGAAAGTATTGAACTTATTATGGATCACCAATAGAACAAACAGAAGAAGAAGAACTGGAGAAGGTGAAACCAAGCTGCTCCTCAGAGGCTAGGATTATGAAGGTGTATCTCACATACTTTTGGGCATGTTGCCAGGAGGGACAAGTCCTTGGAGAAGGACATCATGCCTGGAAGGGTGGAGGATCAGTGTAGGAAAGGAAGACCCCAGATGAGATGGGTTGACACAGTAACTGGGATAATGGATGAGACAGTGAGATTGGCTCAGGATAGGACAGAGTTCATGGTTATTAGACATAGGGTTGCTATGAGTTGCAAGTGACTCTATGGCACTTAACAACAACAGCATGACTGACAACAACAACACTCTCCTCACTACTCTTATGTATGATATCTAGTCAAAGGCAATGACCCACTCTACTACCATTTACTGCCCACTGGAAGACCGAGGGTCCTTGGTTATCTTGAGGCTCAACCCTTGCCTTTCCATGGGCACATGAAAGAAAATCATCTAGACATTACTGGAAGCAACTTCAGCACCCCATCTTACACACATGCAAATTTTTGTTTCATCTTCTGCTTCTCCTTTTATTCCCCAAGGCCAAGTAGGTCATGTAAAGACTTGCCACTAAGTTTCCCCTCAGTAAATAACAGTAGCTCACCCTTGGCCTCCTTGAATAAGGGGTTGCACTAACACCCAAAAGTGATTAGTTCAAATCCAACAGCTACTCCATGGGAGAAGGGAGGGCAGTCTTCTCCCATGAGACTTTCAGCTTCTGAAAACCCATTAGAGGATCAGTGATGAGTCTGTTCTGACTCAATAAGAATGAGAGTGCCCGTAATGAGTGTGTACTGTGTTGAAAACAATTCAAAACTTTACATGAATGAACTCATTTAGCCTCTCAGCACAATGATAAGTAAGGTGGATACTATATTTAATCCTCATTTCATACATGAGGAAACAGAGATACAAAGAGGTTGAAGTCCAAGACCACTCAGTGTGTCAATCCTGAGGCTGGGAGATGAGCGTAGGCATTCCACCTCCAGATATCTGCTTTTAACCACTCCCATATTCTACTGTATCCTTTAGGTTAAAAATGGCTATTTTCTTGCTCAAAATCACTGGCAATAAAAGAAATGCAAATAAAAATCAAGATGAGATACCATCTTACCCTAGTAGCAGTGGCAAAGTTTAACAGGACAGCACGTGAGAAATGTTGAGAGGATGTAGAACTCTCATATACGATTAGTGGCATTGTACAACAACTCTAGAAAGCAATTTGGTGTTTCCTCAAATATGACTCAGCTATTCCACTGCTAGGAATATACACTGAGGAAAATGGAAATTAGACACAGAGATTTATGTAACAGTGTTCATAGGAGTTTTCCATAACAGTAAGAAAATGGAAACAGCCCAAATGTCCATCAACAAAAGACTTGAGCAACTGTGGTACACATGATGGAATACTATGCAACACTCAAGAAAAATGATTTTGAAAAATGCTACGTAACTATATAAAAATACTATATATACTATACAAAAGCCTTTATGCTGAGTAAACTAACTCAGTATCACAAGGATAAATACTACTTAAGACCACTATTGTAAAAAAAAAAAAAATAGGATAACTAGTAAGATGTACATAAAAGTCCAAAGGCAGAAGGAAACGGAAAGAGAGCACTAAGGGTGGGCAGGGATGAAATCTCAAGATTGCAGAGTTTGGTGGTGCAGGGATTAGGAAAGATCCAGTGGGGACCCGAAAAGGTGGGGTGACAATGGGCACAGATCAACAGTGATTGGTTTTATAAAACGCAATGTGTTGGAATGATCTTATGAAACAAGGAAGGAATGTGTGAAACACATCGTATATGAATGAAACACAATGTATATGAATTTTGTATGCAAACGAAAATAATTTTCTTAAATATCTTTTTTAAAAAGAATAAAAGATGGCCATTTCTTCATTTTTGAAAAGTACAAACTAAAAGTATGCTACAAAACATTACTGATATGCATCACACAAATGATACAAATGTAGTTTCCAAACAAGTCCCCAGTTACCCTACAGACTATCTTACACAGACATTTTGAAGCATCCTTTGCAAGAGCCCTTTTTGCTTCTCCCGCTGCGCTCGTAGTCCTGTGGATACCTTCATTGGTGGTCTTGTCTGCTCGCAATGATATTCCTTTCCACTCCTCAAGGGAACACCTGCAGTGCTCACTAGTTGAATATTTACTCCTCTTTCTGGAAGGAAGATGAAAGCAAGCAAGGAGAGCTGGGTACACACACATCCATCAACTGAGCTTTTGATGTCTCTGCCTGGGAAGCAGATTTCACACCCAAGCCAACTCCAACACATTTTACTTGTGAGTAAAACTTGTGAATGATGTCTCATCCAGTCTGGAACTGAATCTGCAGAGCAGCATGCCTTGCTCAGGGCTCGCTCTGGTGTGGGCATAGTGAATATTCTGCAAATGATTTGCTAGGAAATACAGTCAATTCCTGTGGAGTCTGAACAACACCTCGTTCCAAACGTGGAGCTTGTACTGTATGCAAAGCCCACTATGTGGCTATACTGACAGTCATAGCTGTCAAGAAAACAGGAGAAGAGATGTAGTGGGGAACCAGTGCCAGCCTGGTCAAGAATTGCCACCCTCGAGATCTTTAATTCTGATGCAGAATCAGGTAAGTAGCCTAGGCACAAGTGAAGAAACTGTCTCAGGGCTGCCTGAAATGAAAGAGCTTCAGTGAACAGATGAAGGGGCTGCCAGGAAGAGACACCAGGTGGCAGCTGGGGAAGAAGAAAAGTTGTCAGTGAAGGCTAGAAGGGAAAGGGACCAGCTGTGGCAGAGGCCAGACAGCTGGCTGGCCAGAAGAAACCCTTTAAAGATGTCATCCTGGGCCCGAAATGCACCCTCAGCAGAGTAAGTTATTGCAACGCCCTTGCAAATATAAAGTGCTGTACAAACACTTAATCTAGAATGGCTAATAATTTTGTTATGTTAAAGCATTCGTGTCAGGTAATTAATGTACTCATTGTGATCATTTAATTTTATGGCAGGTAGTGTAGGGCTGGACAGAAATAGGGCTCTTTGGCCCAGTCCTCTCATTTCTCGTTAGATAAGCCAGCATCTAGGCCTTCCTAGTCAGCAGCGCTGAGGGCCTTCTGGAGGGGGCTGCTGCTAGGGACTGAGCACCTGGGCTTGGGCTTGGGGGATGTCATTTTCCTTGGCCCCTGGTACCTAGAGGCCTTGGTGCCCTCTGGTGGTGCCTGAGGCATTTCCTCAAAGGAATGCATAGCTGAAATGGTGAAGAAAAGAGAAAATTGGTCCCCTGGGTAGGAACTTCTCCCTTGATAAGTGTGCCTCAAAGCCACCAGCTGCTGAGCACAGTCAAGGGGAGTTGGTGATGTCAGGTGGCGCTCCTTGTGCCCTCAGGCAGAACAGAATGCTTTGTAGACAGTCACCAGGAGAGGAAGGAGAAATCTGGCAGTATTACCCCCAAAAGCTCAGAGGAGAAGCTCTTCAAGCTCTGCTCCTGCCCACCGCCTTGGCCTCCACTGTAGAAAGGGGATCTCTTGTTATTCCTTGCTCAGGTTACTAAGAGGCCACCTTCTAGCCTTGTTTCCATCTTTTCTTTCCTGCCTCTATTTCTTCTCTCTGGCCATTATTAGCCCATATTCACCCTCAATATACCTTGGGATAAGACAGCCATTCTTACTCTTTTTCTGGACTTTTCTTTCATGTCTTTCACGATAGGTCCTGAGAAGAACCTTACCTTCTATAAGCTCTATTAGTCTGTATGCCAGCCTTGTTCAAATCTCATAAGAAACAAAGCTAGGCCTTGCCCCTACCCTGGATGAGTGCCAATCTCATATAAGTCTACATTCATGTAAGTATATAGTCTGCCCACATGATAAGCTTCTATTGATCCCTATGTACCTAGAGATGGTTACCAGATGGTCAGCTGCTGTTGTTAGGCGCCATTAAATCAGCTCCCACGTATAGTGACCCTATGGAAACAGAACAAAACCCTGCCCAACTCTGTGCCATCCTTATCATCTCTGCTGTGCTTGAGGCCATTGCTGCAATCACTGTGTCACTCCATCTCATGGAAGCCTCCTTTATTGACCTTCTACTTTCCCAAGCACTTTCTCCAAGGATTGGCCGCTCCTTATTATATGACTAATGTATATGAGACAAAATCTTCACTGACCTTCCACTCTTCCCAGCATCAAATCCCTCTCCAAAGACTAGCCCCTCCTAGTGACATGCAGAAAGTATGTGAGGTGAAGCCTCATCATCCTTGCCTCCAAAGAGCACCTCCAAGGTGCATTTATTTGTTCTGTTGGCCACCCATGGGATGTTCAGCGCTCTTCTCCAACACCACAGCTCAAAGGCATCAACTTTTCTTCTGCCATCCCTATTCACTGCCCAGCTCTCAGATGTATAGCAAGTGATCAGAAAGACCATTATTTTGGTAGTCTCTGGTATATTTAATATTCTTCACCAACATCACAATTAAGGGGCATCAATTCTTCTTTGGCTTTCCTTATCATGGTCTGATTTTCTCATGCATATGAAATAATTAAAACACTTTAGCTTGAATCAGATGCACTTTAGTCTTGAAACTTGCTGTTCAGCATCATTTTCTCTCAAAACCTATTGTCTTCTAGTTGGAACTGATTGATAGCTGACCTTCCACCAGGTCTTCAGAGGCTGTGAATTGCACAAGAGAATGTTGCTCATCTTTTTCCTGCAGAGCTAGTGGTGGATTTGAACCACTAGAGAAGAGCTGCCCTTGGATTAGCAGCACAACTCCGTCCAGAGACACCATCCTTTGGCTGTTGTTGGCTGCCACTGAGTCAAGAATGACTCACAGAAATCCTAAGAAAAACAGCTTTGAACCTTGTCTTATCTTGTGCAGGATATAAATCAATATCCAAAAATCAGTAGGAATCCTCTACAGTAACAAAGAGAACGCAGAGATGGGAATAAAGAAAGCAATACCAATTGCAATAGGCAACCACAAATTGAGATACTTGGGAGTGAATGTAACTAGAGACACAAGAGACCTATACAAAGAAAACTACAGAGCATTTCTCAAAGACACAATAAAGACCTAAAGAAACGGAAAAATGTGTCCTGTTCATAGATAGGAAGACTTAATATGGTGAAAATGACAATCATACCAAAGGCAATTTACATGTTCAATGCAATCCCAATCCTGACACCAAATTCATTTTTCAGGGAGATTGAAAGGAAAATTATCAAATTTATTTGGACAGACAAGAGACCCTGAATAAGCAAAACACTTCTGATAAACAAAAATGAGGTTGGAGGCATAGCACTTTCTGACCTTAAAGCCTACGACACAGCAGTGGTAACCGAAACAGCATGGTACTGGTACAATGACAGGCACATCGACCAAAGGAACAGAATTGAGAACCGAGAAATAGACCCAGTTATCTATGGTCAACTGATATACGTCAAGGAAATCAAAGCTATCAAACGGGGAAATGATAGATAACCACTTCAACAAATGGTGCTGGAAAAACTGGACTTCCATCTGCAGAAAGCTGAAACAGGATCCACATCTCACACTATACACAATAATCAAACTCCAGGTGGATCAGAGACCTGGGAATAAAGCCCAAAACCATAACCTTCATAAGAGACAAAATGGGATCAAGCTTAGAAGCACTACTCCAGGGTATAATACAACCAGAAACGCACAACCTAAAGAGGATAAAATTGATGCATGGGACCTTCTAAAGATTAAATCTCTGCACACATTGAAAACTTTTTCCAACAGGGTGAAAAGAAAATCTACAGACTAGGAACAAACATTTGGTAATACCTTCTTAGACAAGAGTCTTATAACAAAAGTTTACGGAATACTCCTGGGCCTCCACAAGAAAAAGACTGATAACCTAATTATAAAATGGGCAAAATACATGGAAAGAATTTTCATAGAGGAAAATATACGAATGGCAAACAGGCACATGAAAAAAATGCTTCAAATCCCTGTCAATAAGAGAGATGCAAATTAAAACCACAATGAGCTACCCATCTTACTCCAGTAAGAGTGGTAAAGTTTAACAGGACAGTAAGTAATAGATCCTGGAGAGGATGTGGTGGGATTGTGAAATGGTGCAACCATTCTGGAAGGCAGTTTAGCGCTTCCTCAAAAAGCTGAACATAGAAATTCCATAAGACCCAGCTATTCCACTACTTGGAATATACCCTGAGAATATGAGAACTGAGGCATAAACTGGTATTTGTACACCAGTGTTCATAGCAGAATTATTCACCAATGCAAGAACATGGAAACAGCTCAAATGTCCAACCACAAATGAATGGATTGAGAAATTATGGTACATTCACACAATGGAATACTATGCAGCACACCAGGAGCAATACTTTGTAAATTATTACCTAACTTGGGAGACACTAGAGAGCATTATGCTGAGTGAACTCTCTTAGTCCCACAAAGATAAATATTGTATAAGACCTTTATTGTAGAATGAGTATAAGGATCCAGGAGGGGTGGGAGAAGCTGGAAGCAGAGAGATATGGATATACAGGGGGAAGAGGGGATTAATCATTGAGTTGCACAATTTGATGGGGGGGGCGAGGGAAATTGAAATAATTTCTTCAAATTTGTATTAGAATTAAAAAACAAACCCAGGGGAAAACAACAACAATCCTTATTGAGTAGTCACTATACGCCAAGAACTGTGGAAGAGTACTTTATGTATCTTGTCTCATCTAATATTTTGCCCAAATTCTGCAATATAAGGGTTATTTGTTTTCTCATTTGACATGTAAGTAGCAAGTCTCAGGGAGGTTAAGTACCTATATTTGGTACATGACAGAGCTGAGATTTTTTTAGACACATGCATAACCACTAATTTATACTTTCTTCTGTACTATGCTGCCTAGATAAAATAGCCTTTTACTCTAAAACAATTGTTGCCTACACTGTGCTAGGTACTGTATAAGTTTCTTGGAAAAGGTGGATTTTATACAAGATTGACTGATTGATGTTTGGCATTATCTGGTCTAGTCACTTGTACTGGAGAAGAATCTATTATCTTCTGAGTAACTACCCCATAGAACTCTCTGCCAGGGGGGAAAAAACCCTTAAATGTTGCCTTATACATAAGTGCATGTTTTGTACCAAGAGATCATGCCCTGGTCACAGTAAACTGAATTAGGGAGGGGTGCCTGGCCCAATGACTGCCAGCCAAACAATTGGCTGCCCGGGAGTCCATGAGGTGTTCGAACAAGACCAAACCGATTTGATCTTTTTTTTTCCCCCTGGGAAAATGTGAACTCAAAATAGTTAGAAGTGTCACATGCAACAGAAGCTAGGCTAGAATATCTAAATGTTGTTGTTAAGTGTTGTCGAGTTGTAGATGACTAATAGCGACCCTATGAACGCAAGACCTGAAGACTTGTATAATTTTCATCCTTTCTCCAAGTTCATAGACTTTGCGGAGGCAAGCTATTTTGGAAGTGAATGCCACTCCTGCTTCTAAGCTTGTTTTAATCGGAGAGCTCCACCAAACACTGTCCACTGTGAGTAACCATTATCACATTTGACACATCAGTGTCACAGTGTTTAGTATCACAGCAACCACGAGTTAGTTATCTCTGTACAGCAAATGGACAGACCAGTCTGTTTAGTATCTAAATGATTCTAATTGCAAAACTCAAATGTGAAGATGGATGCCCATTTGAAAGACAGCAATGAAACTTCTAATGTCTAGAGCTGTGCTGTATCCTGAACAACCTCTGATTCCTAATCCTTGTTATAATCTCTGTGAAGTCTTACTGTATGGTTATTTATCTGAATTTCATTTTTCTTTTACAGTATACTTAATGGAGGTTATAATTAAGTGTGGTAAAAATGGCATGGTCAAGGCATCTGACCTTCTCATGAAGAGTAGACCTACATCATTAAAAGTAAAAAGAATCATTGTCACCATCAACAGCTTGAGTTTGATTACTATGAAGTGGATGTCAAACATACTTTCACCCTCCAATCTTTTTACTAATTCAGTCATGATGCCTGTAGAATTCTTCACATCTTTGCTGGGTTCAGTAATTTGTTGCAGCGGCCATACAGAACTCACAGACCACACTCACAATTATAGGGTTTGTTAGGAAAGTAACTGATTATAACTTGTTGTTGTTATATGCTGTCAAGTCACTTGTGACTCATAGTGACCCTATGTACAATAGCCCTGAAACTTCCTCTATCCTGTGACAACTTTACTGTCTGACAAACCTACCCTCATTACCCCAGTCATTGAATAATTTAGGATCAGAAATTATTAATAATTTAATTCTTTGATCAAGACAGCCACTTCTCACCTGTGTCTGAAGACAGACCTCTCTGGCTGTTGGACATCTTAGGCCAGCTTGCCCTCTACCCTGCATCACAATACATGCCCAAAGACACCCTTCTCTGCCACAAAGCCATGACCTGAAAGTGCTCGTCTCTCTCACTCCACAGGCTGGGAAGCCCGCTGTACCATGTCCTGCTGGTATCCTGGTTCTGTGGCTTCTGATACTACTTCTCTGATACTACTTCTTGTTGTCTTTTGCAGTCTCCAGTGTTATATCTCTCTGTCTCCTGAGTCTAGAAAGTTCCCAGTGCAGGGACTTTGGATATAGAGGATATGTTCTACTCTAATCTTTTCTTCTTGGTGATAGTCAAGTCCCCTCTTCCTACTTCTGAGGTGGCTCACAACAGTATGGCAAAACTGGCCAACCCCCTCATTAGGATTCTATATGCCTGATTTGCTTGGTTTCATTCCCATAATGGTGCTATGTACCTTATTTGCAGGCTGTGCAATCCCCTAAGTGGGTCACAAGCACTTTATTTGCATAGGCCTATCCAACCAATGGTTGCATAGTGGCAAGAAACTGCTCTATAATCCCGAAGGCACACAGTTAGAATCCACTAGCTGCTCCACAGGAGAAGAATGGGCAATCTCCTCATATGTGATTAACTGCTTCTGAAAACCTGCTGGAGGGTCAGCTATGGGTCGGTTCTGACTTAATGGTACACCACAATCCCCACCCCCAACCAGTGGGAGCAATTCTGTCAGTTTGAAGACTAAGGAAAACCTAATTGAAGCCATGGTCTTTTCAGTCACTTGCCTTGCATCTAAGAACTGTATGTTGAGTAAGGAAAACAGAAGAAAAATCAATGCCTTTGAGGTGTGTTATTGGAGAAGAGTACTGAATATCCCATGACCTTCTAAAAGAATAAGCATATATGTCTTTGAGAAGAGCCAGTCAGAGTATTCCTTAAAGGCAAGGATGAAGTAGTTTCAGCTCACATACTTTGAACATGTTGCTGCAAGTAGGTATTCCTTGGAAAAGGATGTCATACTAGGAAAGGTCAAAGGTCAGCTAAATAAAGGAAGATCTTCAACAAGATAATTGACACAGTGACTGCAACAATGGGCTCAAGTATGTCAGATGATGAATACGAGCGGGCTTAGATCTATTGTTAATAAAGTCACTATAAGCTTGGTGACTTTTTCTCAGGGGAAAGACAAGCTCATTCATCCATTTGGTCCTAGGATACCAACACTTTGCTTTCCCTGCTTCTGAGAGCTGAGCCTGTGGAGCCTGGATGAAATGTTAGCAGTATTCTCCTCCAGTTCCAGTGACAGAGCCTGAGCTAGTCTTCTCGAGGGTCTCTGTTCTCTGATGTCTTAGAAGGGTATCCTATCTCAGGGCATGAAGTAATAGGACAGAGTCAATGGGGTCTTGAAAAGATGGGGTGGTAATAGGCATAGTTCAATAGCAATTAAGTATATAAAAAACAATTCATGTGAATGATTGTATGAACACTAATAAAAATATTATTTAAAAAAGAAAACCACAAAACCAAAACCTAAGTACTCTAAGTACCTCACCACCTGAATTATGGACTCAAGTTTCTACTTCCTAAGTAGACACCTCCCCACTCACTCCTCCTCTTTATTTTCTGGGTATATTTAGAATTGAAGTCAAACTCCTGACACAAGCTTCTTAGTTTAGCCTGAGATAGCAACACAATAATAAGTTACATTAAGTAAACACTTGTTTTATGCCAGATGTTGTGTCAAATGCTATACATGGCAATCCAAGAAAGGAAGTCCTGGTCTACCTACCATTAGTAGTAGACAATGTATTCCATATGCAGAGGGAGCTCTTTAGGTCAAGATTCAAGCTTCCCAAACATATCTGTTGTACACATTCAGGTCAGGACAAGAACTCCACTCACCTGTACTCTGGCCTCACACTAACACCTGCAATCCCCAGCTGAGCCCAGCAGGATAGGAAGCACATTGAGTTTTTAGTTTCCCCTTGTCCAGCCTCCTCTCTGAAATAGGTGTCTCCTTCAGGCCAGCCTTCTTTCCTTCACCTTCCCTTGTGCTTTTCTGGCCTTGGCTCATGCTGTTCCTTCTGCCCAGAATCCCTCTTTTCTCTTTTCTGCCTGGTAAAATTCTTAGTTTTTTCAAGCCTTGCTTTAATGTCTTTCTGACCTTCCTGCCCTCCCCTGTCAGAATTAATTGCTCCCTCTTTTGTGTTGCTCAACAGCACTTATCACAGAGAACTGTAGTTACTTGCTTCGCCACTCAGTCTGTGAGAAGAGAGGGCAGAGGCCTTGTCCAATTCACCTCCTCATCCCTGGGGTTCAGGGTCTGCCCTGTAAGTATTTGCAAGCCCATTGGGATTGGGGCAGGGGGCTGAGAAGCTTGATGGGGGAGACCCTTGGAACAAGACATTGGCTCTCCACTCAACCTTGCTGCCTTTCAAACCTCTTTCTCCCCTACTTGCCAACGCTGGATGCCACCCTCAGCTGGAACGTATTGATCTTCTCACCCCTCCAGATGAATCTCCTTCTTCTGGGCCAACCTGCCTGCCTCCTGCCTGGTCTCCCCTCCAGCCTTGGTGCTCCCAGCTCTCTTCCATTTAGCAGCATCTGCGGATTTCATTAACTCGCTACTTAACCCCTCTCTCTGAAGATGATAAATCAGGCCCAGGGCTCATCCTTGCAGTGACCATCCCCTGCACACACCCCTCTAACGAGGTTCTGGCTGTCCCTATTCATCACTAGCTGCTCTCTCTTCTTCCTGTGGCTTCATTGCTCACACTCCCACCCCCTACCCACCCTGTTGGTGGGTGTCAGTCTGTGTTATAGTCTAGCCGCTTTGCATTCAATTCTGGAAGTAGATTTCTAGACAGATCCTGGAGCTGGGAACTTCCCGGGTCAAACCACTTCCTACTTTTGTGGTTTAACCCAAAGACAGAACCGAGGCGCTAAATGAGGTAGATTCTGGCCTAGGGAAGGATGGGGAAAGATGTACAGGGAGCCCTCCAGATGCTCCTGATCCTGTCTACTTGTGTATGTGAGGAATGTTGGGACAGGGTTAGGCTGGGTCTCCATTCTCATTTCCTTACTTTGTTGCTCACACCTTCTCTTCCTTCTCTGCCTACAACTTCCCAGAGACCCTGCTTTTTAAATCTCTTCCTCTGCTGGTCTGATAGGCATCTGCTCTTCCCCATGCTCTTCAAAGAAAGCAAGTGGGATGATGATTGTTACACCAGTAGGGGAGGTAGAGAAGCATACGGACGGACTTCACCTTTACAGCAATCTCTGCAAAGGCTAAGCTGCCCCTCTGCCCCTTCTCCGAGCTTTTTCCCCCCTCACCCTTATCTTTCTTATTCACCCATCTCTTTACTTCTTGAAGCTCTTCCGCTTACATTCCATCTGCCCTATCATCACCTGTCCCTGAGGCTGTCCTTCTCATTGGGATCTCACGGGTGGGGGTGGGGTGCAGTTAGGGCAGTTTTCTTGTGACTTCACATAGGAGTTCTTTCTCCTCTCACCTCCCCCCTTGGCTCCCTTCCCAAGCCCTGCCTGAACATCATCTGTAAGCTTTCTCCTGCTCTGTATTATCCTGTTCTTGCCTTCTCTAAGCCCCAGCTCTCTCCTCTTGACTTCTTTCTTCTTCTTTTTTTTCCTACTGGCCTCTCCTGTTCCCTTTCTTACTCTTTTCCAGACACAAACTCCCCAAAAGGGACCAGTCAAATATGTCAACCTTTTGTAGTTTTAAGTAGGGCCTGTCTGCTTGTTCTCTGCCACAGAGATCTCACTTCTGGGCTCCCATCTGTCATTTTCATGGCCTCATTGTCTCTCCCTTTTTACCCTCCCCTCTCCCCCAACTCCCCACCTTGATTCCCAGTCTTCAGAGAAACAGGAGCATCTTTCCAGAGAAGGTGGAGCATCTTGTCTGCCTCACAATAGGTGTGTCTCAAGTCTCTAAAAAAATGCTGATTAAGTCTCAATTGGAGTCTCCCCCTCCCGTTCCTTCCCTACCCTTTCCCAGGCCCCAGGATGATTCCCTGCCATCACTGATTGTAAGCAGCAGACCCCTCTGCTGGCATCCTTCTTCTGCCTCTAGGAAGGTCAAGACTATTGGATGTTTGCTCACCCACCCCACCCCCACCCCTAATGTGTGCTTTTTTGTCAGGTGCTATTTATACAATGTCTTCATTACCTCCTAATTGGCCAACTCTCTTTTCTTTATTTTTCTGGTTAAAGACAGATTTAAAGAACGAGTTCAGCAGCTCAGCCATTTTCAGACCATCATTAATTTCCCGCCTTCTTATTTATTAATGGGGCAACTTCCTTGCTGGTATTTCTTGTTCCCTGGATATCTCTGTAAAAGCCTGCCTTGCTCATGCAGCCCCTGGGACCAGTGCTAACTCACTCTGACTTTGTGCTGCTCTCAGCTGCTCTGGCATTCCCTCCACAGCACCTGCCCCCACCCTGCTCTCACAGGCCCCTTGGGTCAAGGTCTCTCCACTCATGGCCTGTAGAGAGGAGAGCAAGGACTATTCCCTGCATTCTGGGCATGGGTGTTTTCTTCCTGTGCGTGAAGTAAACTGAGATTACAGTTGTTTCTTCCATCATTTCTTTCTTTCCATTTTTTTCAGACCCAACACTAAGCTCA
>NW_006399993.1:4034268-4035528 GCF_000299155.1 Elephantulus edwardii
TTTTTTAAGAATTTTTTTTCATTTTATTATTTTTGTGTGAATGTACCGTCAAATCAAATCTGACTGGTACAGGAGGAATCAGATTGTCCCTCCTTCCCCGGCAGAGCACGTGGTGTATTCGAACCGTGTGCCTCTGGGATTGTAGTTGCAGCTCCTTGCCACTAGGCCACCAGAGCTCCCCTATTTATTTATTCTTTTTATGTGTGTACCATCAAATTGGATCTGACTGGTACAGGAGGCGATTGTTCCTCCTTCTCTAGCAGAGCATCTGGTGGATTTGAACTGCATGCATTCGGGATTGCAGCACAACTTCTTGCCACTAGGCCACCGGAGCTCCCTGCCACATTCTTATTTATAAACTCCATTTTCCAAGATTATATGCTCAGAATACAGATTGAATAAACACAGTGAAAGGAATAACTCTGACACACACTTCTTGACTTTAAGCTATACAATATCCTCTTGTTCTGTCCTAATGACAGCTTCATTGGGTGTGTACAGGTTCTACATAAACATAATTAAGTGTTCTGGAATGTCCTTAATTCTCAATGTTAACTGTATTTTTTTTTCTTTTTTTTAATTAATTTAAATGAAAGTTTACAGAGACTTAGGGTTTCCAGTCATTCATTGTTGCACTTTTCTCCCTGCCCACCCCACCCCCCAATTCACTCTTCTCCTTGAAAAGAAAAAAATAAACTCTTTCATTGTTATGCAATCCCTCCCCCCAAGTCCACTCCACTATGGAGCCTTCACTCTGGACTTCAGTAATGACAAGAATACCCATTCATATATCCCTTTTAAACAGTTCTCTCCCTCATCTGTTTCTATGCAATATACATCATTCCTCCCCTCCTTTTCTGTCTTCCCTCAACACTGATGTCAGTCCCATTTTACAACAGTGGCCCTATGCAATATTTGTCCTTTTGTGACTGAGATATTTCACTCAGCATAATGTCCTCCAGGGTCATCAATTTTGCATAATATTTCATGAGTTCCTGTAATTTAATCTACCTAATCAAATATATTTCTGTAGTTAGTAAAACACATATAATAAATTTCTTATATTCTGTACTTTCAGCCATGATCCATCTGAAATCATAATGATACCTCTTGTTCCATGGCATCTTCTGAAGCTTGAATTTCTGAAAGTTCCTAGTTGATGTATGGCTCCAGCCATTTTAAAATCCTTTTCATTGAGGTATCTCAGTCACAAAGGGACAAATGCTATATGGTGCCACTGTTGTAGAATGAGGCTGGCAT
>NW_006399993.1:4035628-4047998 GCF_000299155.1 Elephantulus edwardii
GCCTTTGAGCTGAGGTGCTAGAGAAGAGTATTGAATGTACCATGGACTGCCAAGAAAACAGATTCATTCTGGAGAGGGTTAAACCAAGCTACTCCTTGGAGGCAAGGATTCTGGGGCTTCGTCTGACATAATTTGGGCATGTTGCAAGGAGGGACGGGTACTTGGAGAGGGACATCATGCTTGGGAGAGTGGAGGGACAGCGCAGGATGGGAAGACCCTCTATGAGATGGATTGATTCGGTGACTGGGGTAATCGGGATGGGTGTGTCAGAGGCAGTTCGATTGGCACAGGATAGAGCAGGGTTTAGGGCTGATGTACATAGGGTCGCTATGGGTCCCAAACGACTTGAAAGCACATAACAACAACAACACACTAAGCTTTGGTTGCCTAGTGGCAAGAAGCTGCACTGCAATCCTGAAGGCACACAGTTTGAGGCCACCAGCTGCGCCAAGGGAGAAGGATGGGCAATCTCCTCCTGCATGATTAATTGCCTCTGAAAACCCACAGGAAGGTCAGCTATGGGTCTGTTCTGACTCAACCGTCCACAACAACACCACCACCAAACCAACATTTAATGCCACATTTGCTCCTCAAAACATGCAGGAACATTCTACAAGAGTCCACAATTAAGGTTGCATAGGGCAAAGTACTTGGGCAGTGGGAGGGGTGCGGGGGGAGGGGATTGTGTACCCAGGAGGGAGTTTTCCTTTTACTTTTCAAAGAGAGGAGTGAACTGGGGAGGGGTGTGCTGGGCGGGGAAAGAAGTGCAGCAATGAATGAATGGAAATCCAAAATCTCTAAGTGTTCATTAAAATTATTAAAACAAAACAAAACAAAAACCATACAGGAACATTCTTGGGGAAATTATGTTTGATTCATAAAGACCACAAAATGTAAAAAAAAAAAACAAACCAAAAAACCAACACAAAAAAAACCCCAAAACAAAAACCCACCCCAAACAACCATATAGGAACAAAAGAGGAAATTGAAGCTCAGAGAGAAACAGTAATGATTTGCCCTGGGTCATTTTGTTGAGAAAGGGTAAATCCTGGGCTAGCGCCCACATTTGTCTGGCTCCATAGCTTGAGTTCTTCTTCTATCCATCTTGTCTTAGAGAAGTCAGTGTGGAAGAGGTTCTATTTAGTTAAGTCTTTATATAGAGGGAGAAACCAGGATGGTGAGAAAGGAGCAGCAAGGCTTGACCATAGGGATCAGAAGTTAGGAAATGTAACATGAACAAAGTTGTGGCCAATAATGGGGGCAGTTAGCAATAGTATTGAATGACCTGTTTCTCTTATCTATACCTTTACCTCTTTATGTTACACTTTTTTTTTAGTAAAATTTTTATTTTATACTGGTTTACTTACAGAGTTCATATACATTGTTTTCCACACCAGATCTTTTCTATTTCCTTTACTCACCCCTCCCTCCACTCATCAAATTGGGCCACTCTATAATTAGTTACTCCCTTGCAATTCCTCACCCCTCTGCTCCTGCCCTCCCCCCATTAGATCCTCATACACATTTTACTAGTTATCCTTCTATTTCTGCAATAATGGTTTTATACACTATTTGTCTTTAAGGACTGAGTTAGTTCCCTTAGTATAATGCTCTCCAGTCCCTCCCAAGTTAGGTAGTGGTTTTTAAAATCATGACTCCTACATACTGTGTAGTATTCATTCATGTGAATGTACCATGATTTCTTAATCCATTCAATTGTAATTGGACATTTGGGCTGTTTCCATGTTCTTGCGATGGTGAATAATGCTGTTATGAACACTGGTGTACAAGTTTCCATTTTTGCCTCAGTTTTCATTCTCTTGGAATATATTCTAAGCATTGGAATAGATAGGTCATATGGAATTTCTATGTTCAGCTTTCTGAGGAAATACCAAACTACTTTCCAGAGTGGTTGTACTCTTTTACAATCCTACCAACAATGTATAAGTGTTCCTATTTCTCCTTCCTCTCCAACATTTATCACTTGCTGTCCTGTTAAACTTTGCCACTGCTACTGGGGTGAGATGGTATCTCATTGTGGTTTTGATTTATATCTTTCTTATTGCCAGTGATTTTAAGCATTTCTTCATGTGTCTGTTGGCCATTCGAATAACCTCCTCTGGGTAGTACACATTCTTATCCCTTGACCTCAGTTAGCTAAGGAGTTCATATTCTAATGGTGGTCTATTAACATTTGGGAACTGTTAACTGAGGATCCTACAATACCTCTGAAGTTTGTGCTTCACACATGTCAGGCTGAGTAGATCCATGTATGCAGTTCCCTTGATTCTTCTTTCTGTGAAAGTATTGAACCACTGCCCATAAACATGTGAGAGTAGGTAAGCATGAGTAAGCTGTGGCCTCCTTAGATGTACAACCACCACTTGAAAGTCTAGGTCTGGATCTAACCTTGTATTAACTCCCCTAATGGCTCCTAAACATTCTCTAATATGGATACTGTGACATGTGATCTTATTAGGATTTCTCCTTGACTCTTTCCATAATCAGAAATACTCCTATTATCCCTGGGCTCTGAGCCCAGACTCCTGAAGAGGCCCAGTTGTGCCCAGAGCCCAGTGGCTAAGGGTATGGCTGGCACTACATCGCTGTTAAGTAGTGAGATAGTGGTGAAGACAATGATCTCAGGCCTAACATAAGGATGGCCTTTAGACCTCAGTGACTGTATCAAAGGCCAAATCACTGTTCTTGTTAGAAATCAAATCTCTGGCCTCTCAGAAGAATCAAAGAAAGAGAAATAGGGGCAGAATTCCTGCCAGGTCTGTAGCTTTAGATGCTCTCAAGACTCAGTAGCTGGGTAGCAGGGGCAGTGCTGGTGAGGAGTCCCATGGGGCCAAACCCCGGGAACCGTGTTTTTACACTAAAAGACCTTGTTTCTCGTCTAGTCCTGGTCATAACCCTGCTTAATAGAGACATTAAGATGAATGATTGAAGCTGCCTCTCTCCCTGCAGTTGGAGGGAGGGGTAGCCTAGGTGACCCTGGGCAAAGAGGACACTGGGTATGAGGTTGTGGTGGGAGGGGGCCTATAAAGCCCTCCCCCCTTATAATGAGTCTCAACTCTTGCCCAATAAAAAGCTTCCCAAAAGCTGCATCTTCCAGCAAGACTTCTCTGTTCTGTCTGTCCTTCTGCCTCTGCTTCCCGAGCACCAGGGAGGGGCTGATGCAAGCAGAAAAAGCCAGAGCTGGATAAAGGATAATGAGTTTTACTTGTAGACAACAAACCAGTTGCCATTGAATTGATTCTAACACATGATGATCCCATGTGTTACATAGTAGAACTATGCTCCATAGAGTTTTCAAGTCTGTGTGACCTTTTGGAAGCAGCCCTATCTTCCAAGATACCTGTGAATGGGTCCAAATTGCCAGTCACTCAATTGGTTGGTTGTTGTTGTTAGGTGCCGTTGAGTCGAATATGGCCCATAGCGACCCTATGAACAGCACATCTGAACCATGTCCAAATAGTTGACTGCTTAGCCATCTCTGGTCCTCAAGGACTCCATTTTTGGTTACACAGACTTTGCAAAGGACTTTGGTAAACTTCTAGTCTTAACACTTCTTGTAGTTATAAAAATAATAGCTAGTAGTTTTCGGATACTTCCCACCTGTTTCAGGGGCTGTGTTTCATATGTGTATTATCTCGTGTTATTCTTATTGCAGCCCCGCAATATGGGCAGAATTCTCCCCAATATACAGATGAGAAAACTGAAGCTTAGGAAAGTTAAACCACATACCCAAAGTCATCCAGCTAGTAAGTAGTGAAACTAGGCTACTAATCCAGCCAGTCTGACTTTAGTGCTCATAACCGCTGTCTTTAGATCTTGCCTCCAATTTCACAAATTGATGTCACAGGAATTGGGAGGAGAGAAGGGGTTTTGTCTCAGATAGAGAATTGATTTAGAGGTCAGAAACAACAGTTAGGGATAAACAGGCTCATCTCTGGTTGGCCTGCGTAAGCGGTGGGACCCCAGGGATCATGGCTGAGACAGGCCTCATTTAGCATGTTTATGACAGGTCTGGCAGAGGGCAGCTTTCCCTGAGATGACGCTGAGCACTTTTGGGCAGGAAAATGTCTTGCTTTTTATCTTCCCTTCAAATCCCTTATTACACACACCTGGCACTTTGTTGGGCATGGATCAAATATTCCATAAACAGGTTCTAAAACATAGATGCTAAATAAAAGCAAAGGACCACAGCAGCCTTAAACTAGATCCTGAGACTTAGAGGAAAGGAGGATGCTCTGCCCTGGCAGATGTGTGTTTCTTTGTGAGGAGGGTGGACTAGAGAGCTCTTGCTACTACCTAAAACCTTGCTTCTCAAAGTGTGGCCTGAGCACCAATAGCATCTACTTCACCAGGGTCTGTCAGAAATGCAGAATCTGAAGCTTTTGGCATTTCTGCATTTTAAGTGAAATGCATCCTAGTTATTGGGTTGCATATTAAAGTTTAAGAAGCACTGTTCCAGAAGAGCTTTGGAGTCCAGTCTAAGGCAATTGTACTGCTAACCCAAGGGTGCCTCTTTGGTGGTTCAAATCCACCAGCAGCTCTGAAGGAGAAAGATGAACAAGCTCCCTTCAGGCAATGTCCAGCTTTCTAAAAACCTACTGGAAGATCAGATATGTGTTGATTCTGACTTAGCAGAAATGAGTTTTTATTCTAACAGAATTGACTTAGTGACAACCCTTCCTTAAACCCTTTGGTGGCACTCTTATTTTCAAGATAAAGTCCAAACATTAAACACATTGACTTATAAGGTTATGTATGATTTAACTCCTGTGTACCTCTTCAAACTCCTCTTTTACAACTAAGTTTTTTCCATCCCAGGTGGCCTATTTCGTTGCCTATTGTTATTGTTCATCTCATTTTTGCCTAAAATATTCTCCTTTCTTCACTCCTTTCTTCCCAGCCTGGCCTGCTAAGGTTCTAACCAACCTTTAGGACTCCACTTAACTGAATGAATGGAAATTAAAGTTCACTATAAATTTTCATTAAAATATCAATAAATTAAAAACTAAACAAAAACCCCCAACAAAATGTGTAAAAAATAAAAAAAAGAAAGGGGGAAAAAAGACTCCACTTAACATGCCATCTGTCCTAGGAAACCTTGCCTGATTGTATTATATTCTTTGTCTCCAGTCCTCATAGCAAGCAGTCTTAGTATCAAAATTATTACCCTGAGTGGGAATTGTTTCTTTACTTGTCTATCTCCCTCACTAAAGTGTAAGTTCTGTGAGGGCAGGAACTATGCTTATTTTGTTCATGGGTGTGTCTGGGGCTTTCAAAAAGTACACCATAGAGTAGTTATTCTAGTCAAAGAATGTTTGTTGAATCTTGAAATCAAAGAAAGATGGTCTCAAGCTCTTGTCTATAATCCAGAATATGTGAGTTGCCAGTGGAAATCTCCTAAAAATATGGACCTAGATGATTATGCTTTAAAAACTGGCCTAGCAGTGATATTACTTAGGGACCTCTGCTGGCTTAGTCAGTAGGGAGTTGTGCTGCTAACCCAAAGGCTGGCAGTTCAAATTCATTAGCTGCTCCAGAGGAGAAAGATGAGCAGTCTGCTCCTGTGTGATTTATAGCCTCTGAAAGTCTGCTGGAGGGTCAGTTATAAGTTAGTTCTGATGACAATGAGTTTGAGGGGGTTTTTGGTTTTGTTTTAAACCATTGGTATTAAGGAGAAGGCAGGCTTTGGATGCACTTTTAAAGTCTGACTATGATATTTGGCCTTGCCAAACACTACGTAGAAACTAACATTGCTGAGCAAGCCTCTGCCCTGTGGATTGATGAGTGCTGTGCAGGAATAAACACGTAGGCAAGCCTTAGGAGCTCAAAGGAAGGAAGGGAACAGATACCTGGAGGATCAGGACATCTTTTCTGGAGCAGAGCACATTTCTTTAGGAGTTCACAAGTGGAGATGGGAATAGGGGAAATATTGTCAGTTGAGAAAACACACACTAGCAAAAACTTGAGGACAGAAAAGTACAAGCATCATCTTGTTGAGACATAATTAGTCCTATAGCTTAAAAGAAGGAGTTAAGGAACTACTGGGAAAATAAGGCTAAAAGTGTGGATTGAGGATAGAATATAGAGGACTTAAACAAAAAGTTAGGATCAGGAAGGAGGTGCAGTGAAACCATAAGAAGTCCAGTGTGAAGATGAATCCAGAGTTGTCTGGAAAGGCAGAGGACATTTGAAGGCAGTCGAAAGAGCTTTTTCACTAGATCCTGGAACAAAATCTAGAAGCTGACATTAATTTATACCTTTTGACCCAAATATTTATTTAAATCCAAAGATTTGTGTAAATACTACAAATTTCTCAAGGGAAGAAAAATTTTAAACAAGCTCATAACTGTGGATTAAGTATATACCAATATGATTAGAGCTGGAGTGTTAAGGCAACCCAGTGGATTCTGAAATGGGCAGCAGAGATCCAGAGAGTTAATAACAGAGTAAGGAGGAACCTGGCAGAGCGAACCATCTTCCACAAGAGGGCTAAGGGTCAAAAGGGAATTGTGGCTCAGGTTCAGCATGATGACTCTTACACAAACTCACACTATTTTCACTACTCTGGTGGTTGCACACAGAGTAAGTATAAAAAATTGTCTCTGAAACATTCAGGAGTTCAAACAAACCTACAGTGGGGCTCTATCTAATATGGAGAGTGAGCGTCTTCTAATTGCTTTGTTAGTGAATGCCATGCTCCCATATTGTCACTGGTATCATAAGAAATGAACATACAAGGTATATGAAGCCACAAAGAGGTTAATTTCACCAAATCAGAGTCAAGACATCAGATTCATCTTCTCTACTGTGTCGATCCAAAGCCTGACAACTTCCACCACTCCAGGTGTGCAGCTACAATTGTTCAGATCCTGTGCCATAGTTTGAAAAAGAACAATAGGCCTTGTTGCTGGCAGTGAATTTTTACTAGCAAAGAGGACATCGTCAACATGATTTGTAAGTACAGCTGACTCAGCAACATTACAAGCCTAGAAGAGAACTCTGCTTTCAGGATTACCATGTCATGGAGACCCTACCTTGGACCAGGACCAATTCTAGAACGGAGAGGTGGTAGCTATGGGAACCACTGGAGCACTAGGGGCAGGAAAGTTGGCTATTAGAGATGTAGATTTGGAAGCTCTCAGAACCCCCGTTGAGATTGAGAGTTCAATTCTTGGGCTAGAAGGAGAACTTGCTCTGTTCTATCAGATCATCATTGTCTCTTTGCTTCTGTTAAATTCTGTAGATCTTGCCAAAATTGTCTGTCCTTGTGAAAGCATCTCTTGCTTTCAAAACTTTGTTTTTGCTTCCTTTTTGAATCCCTGAGAGGAGGAGGCTCAGGGCTCCAAACTTTCTAGGGATGCTTTGCCTCTGACTACTGTGCAGACAACTCACACAGACCTTCCGCAGTTGGGACAAGGGTGTAGCATTCATGACATTTGTGAGCATATGTTCCTTCTGGGGCTGGTGAATCACATCTCTATAAAAGAAGAGTGAAGTTACAGGATTACAGGTAAGGAAGCCAAGACTAGACAGGGTGAAAAGAGAAGGAAGAGAGATGAGGGGTTTAAGGAAGAGAGCCTACCCGGTCGGGTGGCTCCATTTGATTTCCGATTTAAAGGGGAGGCTTAGATTGCCAAGAAGAAAAAGGCTAATAAGAAAAATATTAAACTGCGGTGTTTGTATCCCCGGGGACTTCCTGCTGCCATGACTGACCTCCTGGAGAGCGCCATTCGTTCCCGAGCCTGGCAGCTTTATAGGCACTTGTAGGCCTGCAAAGAACACCAATTTGCTGCTGCAGTTTGTTTTGATAACTGAAACTTTCAATAAATCTATATTAAAATCAAAGGGAGAACTAACTAGGCCCCAGTGAGGGGCACAGAGATAAGGGAGCACATTACCACCCTGGCCTCAGCCACCCTACATCTATCTCTTTAGTTCAGACTCAGGTCACCAGGGAGATGAATGGCTTAGGTTCCTGGGAAACAGCCTTGGGGAGAGCAAGGCGAAGGAGGTATGGCCAAGTCTAGGCCAAAATGTTGTTCTGAGCCACAGAAGATGGCCAAGAGAAAGAGGTGGAGGGCTCAAGGAGTGTGTGTGTGTTTGTGTGTGTGGGGTGATCATCATAGGAAAAGAAGTTGGAATGAAGAACGGAAGAAATATTGGAATAAAATAATAATAGCCAATATTTATTGAACTCTTACTTTGTGCCATACAATGTGCTTAGAACTCATGCATTTAATTTTAATGACAGGTAGTTATTACAGATTAAAAAGTTGAACCTCAGGTATGCTACTTGCTTAAAAGCACAGATAAAACCAGGACATAAATATGAAAATCTATCTTCAGAGTTCATACTCTGTAATCACATTGGGTTGTCTTGTGTAGCTTGTAGGACTGGAAATGAAAGCAACAGTTTTTCCAGTCCCCAGATAAAATTATTTCAGACTCAAGCTGGGTTCTCCTGACTGTACCAAGTTTAGGGATTCCCAAGCACTGTCACTGTGGGCTCTCTGTCCTTTAAGTGCTAGTTAAGGACTCAGCTTCGGTGGCCACTTTGCTGTTTTTCCTTGAGTGTTGATAGCATAGTGTCTAAGTATTCCTCAACTAGTCCAGGCTCTGGTTTCAGTTCAGCAATCAAATCCAAATTATCCAACAAAGTTTGCCTCAGAGTAGTTATAAGTTAGCTTCTCCTTCAAGCATCTGGCAAGAATAGCAAAATCCTTTGTGTCCTTTATCTGTTTGTACCTTGCCAGAGTTTCTCCACAGCAATGCCACAGTCTCTCCACCATGAAGGTTTTGGTCTCACCAGGGTCTTGTTTCAGTCTTCCTCAAGTTTTGCCACCACAAGCCTTCTGCCACAAGTCTTGCTTAACTCAAATCTTGCTGCCAAGTCAGGGAACCACTCTTTCCCTTATCCTAGTCCCACAGTGGTTGATGATTTCCCAGACCATGCTGATTTGCAAGACCATGTGTCTGCAGTTAAGATAGGTGGAGACCAGAAGGGGCTAATTTTAATGGCTAAGAAAAGCCAACTCTTAGGCTCACACCATAGCTAGTTCAAAGAAAAAAGTTGGTCTTTCTGTTTTCTTTTCTCAACATTCATTTTGGCTTAGTCATTTAATCCAGCAGCTGAAAGTCTACTCAAGATGTTTTGTCAAGGGTTTATTGTTTGAAATAGCTTTCTTTTTTCTTTCTTTTTTTTTTTTGTGGGGTGTCATTTTTTAATTGAAATTTTAATGAAAGAAAGTTTATAGAGACTTTGGATTTCCATTCATTCATTGCTGCACATTTTCCTCCCTGCCCTCCCCTCCCCAGTTGGTTTTTCTCTTTGAAAAGTGAAAAAAAAATCTCATTATTATACCATCTCCAACCCCCAAGTCTACTCCCCCATGAAGCTCTCATTCTGGATTCTTGTCATGAAAATAATACTTAATCATATATTCCTTTCAAACAGTTCTCTCCCTCATCTGTTTCACTGCAGTGTACATTATTTATTCCCTCTTTTCTTAGATTCCCCCAACCCTGATGTCAGTCCTGTTTTATACCAGTGGCATTATGCAGTATTTGTCCCTTTGTGACTGAGATATTCCAATCAACATAATGTCCTCCAGGGTCACCCATTTCGTATAATATTTCATGAGTTCCTTGTTTTTCAGTGCAGCATAATATTCCATTGTGTGAATATACCACAGCTTCTCTAGCCATTCATTTGTTAACGGGCACTTGGGTTGTTTCCAACTCTTTGCTATTGTGAACAAAGCCATGATGAACATGGGTGTGCAAATATCTGCTTGGGTGGCAGTTCTGGTTTCTTTAGGGTATATTCCAGTAGTGGAATTGTGAGGTCAAATGGTATTTCTATTTGCAACTTTTTGAGAAAGCACCACACTCCCTTCCATAGTGGTTGCACCATTTTACACTCCCACCAACAGAGAATAACAGTTCCAGTTTCTCCACAACCTCGCCAGTATTTGTTGCTTACTGTTCTGTCAAATTTTGCTAATCTTACTGGGGTGAGATGATATCTCTTAGTTGTTTTCATTTGCATCTCTCTTAGAGCTAGGGATTTTGAACATTTCTTCATGTGCTTGTTGGCCATCTGAATGTCTTATTTGGTGAAGTGTCTGTTCATATCCTGTGCCCATTTTACCTTTATCTTTTTGTGGTGCTCGAGTAGTCTATAAATTCTAGATATAAGTCCCTTATCAGACATGTCATTACCAAATATTTTTTCCCATTCTATGGCTTCCCTTTTTACCCTATTGGAGAAGGTTTTGGATGTGCACAGGGATTTTATTCTTAGAAGGTACCATTCACATATTTTATCTTCTACTTGTAGGTTTTTTGGGATGCCTGGAAGACTGTTAATTCTTTGGATTAGGACTTCTAAAGTTGTTCCAAGTTTTTCTCTAATTAAGTTTACAGTCCTTGGTTTTAGTCCTAGGTCCTTGATCCACTTTGAGTTGTTTTTTGTGTATGGAGTGAGGTGTGGGTCTTGCTTGAGTTTTTTGCAGATAATTTTCCAATTTTGCCAACACCATTTGTTAAAAAGGCTGTTGTTTCCGCACTAAGCTGATTTCATCTCCTTATAAAAAAATCAGTTATCTATAGGTAGATGGGCTAATTTCTGGGCTTTCCATTGATCTATGTGTCTGTCATTGTACCAGTACCATGCTGTCTTGACCACCATGGCAGTGTAGTAGGATTTGAAATAAGGGAGTGAGATGCCCCCTATCTTGTTTCGTTTTTTAAGAAGTGCTTTGCTTATTCAGGGCCTCTTTCCATTCTAAATGAAATTGGAGACTGCCTTTTCCATTTCATTCAAGAATGGAATTGGTATTTGTATTGGGATTGCATTGAACGTGTAAATTGCCTTTGGTAGTATTGTCATTTTCACAGTATTGAGTCTTGCTATCCATGAGGAAGGTATATTCTTCCATTTCTCCCGGTCTCTTTTTGTTTCTTGTAGTAATGTTTTGTAATTTTATTTTAATATATCCTTTGTGCTTCTGGTTAGATTTACTCCTAAGTATTTAATCTTGTGATTAGCTATTGTGAAGGATATTGTTTTTCTTCCCTCTAGTTCTGTATTCTCTTTGTCATTGTAGAGAAATCCAATTGATTTTTGTATATTGATCTTGTCGCCTGCCATTTGCTGAATTATTCAACTATGTCCAGTAGATTTCTTGCTGAGTCTTTAGGGTTTTCTAAGTATGGTTTCATATCATCTGCATATAAAGATCATTTTATCTCCTCTTTGCCAATTTGGATACCTCTTATTTCCTTCTCTTCTCTTATTGCTATTACTAAGACTTCCAATACAATGTTGAACAGGAGAGATGATAGTGGGCATCCTTGCCTAGTCTGGTTCTCAAGGGGAATGCCTTTAACTTCTCTCCATTGAGAACAACGTTGGATCTTGGGTTTGCATATATACTTTTTATGATGTTGAGGAAATTCTCATCTAATCCTATTTTGTTGATTTTGTTGAGTATTTTAATCAGGAAAGGGTGTTGGATTTTGTCAAAGGCCTTTTCTGCATCAATTGATAGGATCATGCGGTTCTTGTTCTTGTTTTTATTAATGTGATTAATTATACTGATTGTTTTTCTTATGTTGAACCATCCTTCCATACCTGTTATGAATCCCATTTGGTCATGGTGATTTTTTTTTTTAGTGTGTCTCTAGATTCTATTGGCCAAGAATTTATTCAGAATTTTTGCATGTATGTTCCTGAGAGATATTGGCCTATAGTTTTCTATTTTGGTGGTGTCTTTACCTGGATTTGGTATCAAGGATATTTCCATCTTTTTCTATTTTCTGAAACAGTTTCTATAGAATTGGTGACAGTTCTCTGAATGTTTGATAAAATTCTCTTGTAACCCATATAGACCTGAAGAGAGTGCCATGCTAAAGTCAGATATTTTTGTTAATTAAGTGAAACCATTGTTTGATATATAAGAAGACTTTAGATGATATTTTTGGTTTAGGGTTTAAAGATTTTCTCAGTGAATGATTTTCAAAAGTGTATCTGCATGACTGGCTCCAGAAAAATCTGTATTCTGTGAGAATTTTACATTCTTAACACATTTTAAATTTAGTTGTCTTAACATATGGCAATAAAGCACATATTAGAGTACTAATAAAAAAAATTCACTTGTAAAACCATGGCGAGCTCTGGTGGCCTTGTGGCAAGAAGCTGCACTGCAATCCCAGAGGTGTGTGATTCAAATCCACAAGATGCTCTGCTAAAGAAGGAGGGACAATCTCCTCCTGTATCAGTCTGATTTGACGGTACACACATAAAAAAAATTCACTTGTAAAACCATCTGGTCCAGGGCTTTTTTTG
>NW_006399993.1:4049480-4056394 GCF_000299155.1 Elephantulus edwardii
CGGGGGGGGGATTGTGTACCAGTGAGGGAGTTTTTCTTTTGCTTTTCAAGGAGAGGAGCAAATGGGGGGGGAGGGGGGAGGGGTTTGTGCGGGGAGAAGTGTGCAACAATGAATGAATGGAATCCCAAAATCTCTGTAGATGTTCATTGAAATGAAAAATAAACAACCTAAATTTTAAAAAAAAATCCTTTTCAGAACTATTTTACTTATATGTGATATAATTTCTGCATTTTGTTGAATTTCCTTTTTTCCCCCCAAATGGGTATAAATATGGTTGTCTTCCAGTCATTTGGCAAGGTCATTGCTATTGTTAGGTGCTGTAAAGTGAAGTACGATGCATAGCGGCTCTATGAACAACCGATCTGAATCCTGTCCTATCCTGTGCCATTTTCATCACTTCTGATACGCTAGAGCTCATTGCAGTAGTCACTGTGTCAATTCATCCTGATGGGAATCTTCCTCTCTTTTGCTCAACCTTCACCCTTCCCAGCATGATATCCTTTTCCAAGGAATAGTCTCATCTAGCAACATGTCCAAAGTCTGAGAGTTGAAACTTTGCTGTCCTTGCCCCTAGCTGCACCTTTCGGCACTCCATGGGATATTCAGCATACTTCTCCAATACCACAACTCAAAGGTATCACTTCTTCTCTGTCATTCTTATTCACTATCCAGCTCTCAGGTGCATAGCAAGTAGTTGAAAAGACCATGGCCAGAGTGAGGTGCACCTTGGTCTTCAAGTTGACACATTGCTCTTCATTATTCTGGAGAGAGCCTTTTCAGCAGACTTGCCTAAAACAACATGTCTTCTTATTCTTAGTACTGAAGTGTGAGCATATTCAGGGTTGCACCTTTTTGTTATTTAAGATAATGCCTAAATTTATTCTGTCAATTCTTCAAGCCTTACCGCCCTCTCCCCCACAATGTATTCAGTTCAGCTTGGACTTCTTCCTTCAGTACTACTGGTTCTTGATCAGAAGCTACTGCTACAAATTCTTTCAAGTACAATGGCTATGTTTTCCTCCCATTTTTTTTTTTGGATGCTTCCTGGAAAATTCAATATTTTGCCCATAAACTTCTTCAATATTGCAAATGAAGACCGGAATTTAAATTCTTCAGTTCTTTCAGTTTTATAATTGCTGAGTGTGTTCTTCCTTTTTGGCTTTCTTATTCCAGGTCTTCATTATGCAGATGACATAACCTTGCTTGCCGAAACTGAAGAGGACCTGAAGCACTTGCTGTGGAAGGTCAGGGACTGCAGTTTTCAGTATGTATTGGGACTCAATATCAAGAAAACAAAGATTCTCACCACTGGGCCAATTGGTAGCATCATCATGGATGGTGAAGAGATTGAGATTGTTCACAGTTTTGGTTTGCTTGGATCCACAGTCAACACTCTTGGCACCAGCAGCCAGGAAATTAAAAGATGTATTGTCACAGAAAAATCTGCTGTTAGGGACCTCTCGAAAGTGCTGAAGTGCAAAGATGTCAGTCTGGAGACTAAGGTGCGCCTGATACATGCGATGGTCTTTGTAATCACTTGCTATGCATCGGAGAGCTGGACAATGACTAGGGATTATAGGAGAAATGATGCCTTTGAGCTGTGGTGTTGGAGAAGAGTACTGAATATACCACGGATAGCTAGGAAAATGAACAGGTTTGTCCTGGAGATGGTGAAGTCGGGCTGCTCTTTGGAGGCAAGGAATCTGAAGCTTCGTCTGACATACTTTGGACATGTTGCAAGAAGGGACCAGTTCTTGGAGAGGGACGTCATGCTTGGGAGAGTGGAGGGACAGCACAGGAGAGGAAGACCCTCGAAGAGATGGATTGACTTAGTGACTAGGGTAATAATGGAGGCAGGTGTGTCGGAAATGGTGAGATTGGCATAGGATAGGGCAGAGTATAGGGCTATTGTACATAGGGTCTCTATGAGTCACAGGTGACTCTATGGCACATAACGACAACAACATACCAGGTCTTTGCACATTTTATTCTAACACAGTTTTCTCTTCTGGCTCTGCCCTTTAAAAATCTTCTGTTCTTCAATTTCTCCATTTTTTCTTCTCACTTTAGCTTCTCTATATTAAAGAGCAAGTTTCAAAATATCTTCTGACATCTGTCTTTCTTTCCTATCTTTTAAAAAAAGTTATTTTTATTTTATATTGGCTTGCATACAAAATTTGTATACCTTGTGTTTTGTTTATACACATTGTGTTTTACACATTCCTCTATTCACATTGTGTTATGTAGGATAATTTTCATACAATGTGTTCTAGAAAATTAGTCATATTGACCCATGCCCATTATTACCCACATTTTCAAGTCCCCACTGGATCTTTTCCAATTCCTTCAGCACCTCCCTCTGCCCATCAAACTCTGCAACCTAGATATTTCCTCTCCTTCCCACCCTCAGCCGCTTCTTCCCTCCCATTCTTTTTTTGGACTTTTTTACATATCTTACTAGTAATCCTTCTATTTTAACACTCATGGTCTTATGTAGTATTTGTCCTTCCCAGACTGAGTTAGTTAATGCAACATAATGTGCTCAAGCCTCTTCCATATTACACAGTATTTTTCAAAATCATTTCTCTTGAGTGCTGCATGGTAGTTCATTGTGTGAATGTACCACAATTTCTCAATCTAGTAATTTGTTGATGGGCATTTTGGGCTCTTGGTATTTGCTACTGGGTTCTTGCTATTGTGAATAACGTACTATGAACTTTGGTGTACAAATCTCTTGTTTGTGTCTCAGTTCTATTTTCCTAGGGGCATATGCCTAGCAGTGGAATAGCTGGATCATATGGAATTTCTATGCTCAGCTTTTTGAGGAAATGCCAAACTGGCTACCAGAGGGGTTGTACCATTTTACAATCCCATCAACAGTGTATGAGAGTTTCTATCTTTCCAAATCCTCACTAACATTTATTGCTTGCTGTCCTGTTAAACTTTGCCACTGTTACTGGGGTAAGATGATATCTCATTGTGGTTTTGATGTGCATATCTCTTACTGCCAGTGATTTTGAGTATTTCTTCATGTGTCTGTTGGCCATCTGAATGTCTTCCCCTGTGAAAAGTCTTGTTCATATGGATATTATTTTATCACTGACAGGATTGCACTTCAAGATAGATCTTCAAACACTTTTTGTTGATAAATGCAACATCATTTCTCTTCAATTTGCATTCTTGTTACAGTAGTCCTATGCAAAATAGCTACTGCCAGTCCTTTTCTGCTCACTAAAGCACAGGATATTGATTTTTATGTGTTTCATTTCATTCTTAACAACTTCCAACTTTCTTAGATTCATACTTGTACATTCTATGTTCCAATTCTTAATGTATATTTGCAACTGTTTTTGAGATACTAGTGGCATAGCTTCCAGTACCACAGCAACAGGGAAGTCACCAAAGTATGTTCTCTCTCTCTCTCGCTCTCTCTCTCTCTCTCTCTGTGTGTGTGTTTCATTTCTTTAGCTTCTCTGAACATCCCATGAATGGCCAAAAGAACAAACAAACATGTCTTGGAGAGAGTGCAGCCAGAGTGCTCTTTGGAGGCAAGAATGATGAGGCTTCACCTCACATACTTTGGTCATGTTGCTAGGAGGTGCTATTCCTTGGAGAATGACATGAGGCTGGGAAAGGTTGAGGGTTGGCGAAGGAGAGGAAGACTCTTAACCAGGTGGATTGACACAGTGACTGCTGCAGTGGGCTCTTGTGTGTCAGGAAGTGTGAGGATGGCACAGGACAGAACAAGGTTCAGATCTTTTGCTCATTGGGTTGCTATGAGTCATACTCAACTTGATAGCACACAACAACAACAATAAAGAACCCAGCCTAAAACAGATTATATTATCTATTTAAGTTTCAGCACTTAAGTTTTTATTCAGCTCCATTTACAGGAAATCAGATAGCATACTTCAGAGTCAAAGGTTTCACGAAGCCAAGATGCTAGGTTAGGTGGGTAGTAAGTGTCTATTGACCTCTTAACAGTTCTGTTGTTTGAATTCATTTTGCTTGGTCTTTTTCCTGTAAGGGATTAAAATCTATTGAGGATTTGGAAGCTATATAGTTGAACCTAGAGCACTAAGGAAAAAGGAGCATATTCAGAGGAGTCATGGGGACCATGTAACACTCTATGGTGGTTACTGGGGCTGAGCCATAAAGAAAGTCTTCAATTCCAAGTGGTGCCAATATACTTCATTTCTATGGCCAAGAAGTTTGACAATGCCTGAAAATCACATCAGGATTCTGACAGAAACAAATATGGAGATAGCAGAAAAAGTTTGTTGTCGTTAGATGCCACTCATGTGAATCCAGTAGAGTTTTGTTTCTTTAGTCTTTCCCTTCACCTTTTCTACTATGTGTCTATTACATAATTACTAATTTTCCTTCCCCTCTTTCTACCTTCTCGTCCTAGACTTTTTTAGGCTGTGTCTTCATCTCTGGGCCTGTCTCCTGTAGTGTAGCTAAGTAGGTGTAGCCCATCGGTCTTTAGATTAGTAGCTAAGTGTTTAACCAGGGTTCCTTAGAGGCTGCCTTCCAAAAGAAAAAGCTATTTAAAAGTTAATTTTGAAAATTGAGACACAATACTAATACTGGAAGAATTGGTGAGGCCTTGACTTAAACCTTTCTTTGTACTATGATTTCCTTTTGGGTGTATTTTGCTAAGTGAAACTTGTTAACTAAATTTGTTTCTTAAAATAAAGATTTTTTCACAATGACTGGTATAGACTATCTACTCACCAAGTTAGCAAAATAACTGGGTGGTTGAAGATAATTCATATTAATACCAATGAATTTTAGCGTGAATTAAGTAATTTAGTATATCTAATCTAATCTGTCTTTCTTTATATTTTTAGAGTGAGGCAAAAATTAAAGTTCTATAAAATCCTTTAAAAAAAAAGAAAAAGAAAAAGCAAGCCCGCTGCCATCAAGTCAATTCCAAATCACAGCGATGCTACAGGACAGAGCAGAATTACCCCATGGAGTTTCCAAGGCTGTAATCATAATGGGAATAGACTGCCTCATATTTCACCTGAGGAGCAGCTAGTGGATTTGAATCCCAGAATTTATGGTTTACAGTCCAGTGCTTAATCTATAGCACCACTTTAAAATCTACTGCCATCAAGCCAGTTATGACTCATGATGACCCTCCATTGGATTCCTGAGGCTGTAGATGTTAACGTGAGCAGACTGTCCAATCTTTCTCCTGTGAAATGACTGGTAGCTTCAAATCACCAACCTGTTGGTTAGCAGGCCAGCATGTAATACTAGGGCCTCTTATGTTTCTTGTTTATCTATTTACTTTCTTATTTTCTAGTTGGTCTTTTTTTCCCTTCCTCCAGTATAAAAGCTTCTCGAGAATAAAGGCTTTATGTACCTTACCATACAATCTTCAGCAACAGAGACAGTTCCAATCAATTAATAGAGACATTATGGATGTATGTTCACTGATTGCGTTTGTTGTTGTTGTTAGATGCCATCAAGTACAACTGACACCAACCCTATGAACAAAAGATCTGAACCCTGTGCCATTCTCACATTTCCTGAAATTTTAGAGCCCATTGTGGCAATCATCGTGTCAATCCCCCTGATCAAAGGTCTTCCCCTTTTTCGCTGACCCTCCCCCTTTTGAAGCATCATATTCCTCTCCTAGAAATAATACTTCCTTGCAACAGGCCCAAAGTATATGAGGTGAAGACTTATCATCTTTGCCTTCAAAGAGCACTCTGGTTCCAAGACATATCTGTTTGTTCTCTTGGCCATCCCTGGGATGTTCAGTGCTCTTCTCCAACACCACAGCGGAAAGGCATCAATTCTTTTCCTGTCATCCTTATTGTCCAAATCTCAGATGCATAGCAAATAATTGGAAAGACCATGGCCTGGATCAGGAGCACCTTAGTCCTCAAGCTGACATCATTACTCCTCAGTAATTTAGAGAGGTCCCTAACTGCAGGCTTTCCAGTGCAATACATCTCCCAGTTTCATGAGTGTTGGTACCAAGGGTTTTAATTGTGGGTCCAAGTAAGAGGAAGTAAATCTTTTCACCATCTATCATGATCCTGCCTATCAGTCTAATGGTAGAATCTTTATTTTCCTCATATTGAGATGCAATCCATATTGAAGGCTGTACTCTTTGATTTTTCTGCAACAAATGCTTCAAGTCCTCCTCACTTTCAGCTAGTAAAGTTGTGTCATCTGATAAACATAGGTTATTAGTGAATCTCCCTCCAATCCTGATGCCACATTTCTCTTCAGAGTCCAGGTTCTTGAATGATTTGCTTAGTATACAGATTGAATAACTATGGAGAGAAAATAAAAGCCCGATGCAGTCCCTTCCTGTTTTTAAACCATCTAGTGTTCCCTTGCTCTGTACAATAGCCTTCTGGTCTAGGTATAGGTTTCATATGAGAACAATTAAAGTGCTCTGGGACTCCCATTTTCTCAGTGTTTGCCATAATTTGTAATGATCCACACAGTCAAATGCCATTACATAGTCAATAAAACATAAGAGACTTTTTAAAAAATTTTTTTCTTTCAGCCAAGATCCATCTGATAACAGCAATGATATGCGTGGTCTCATGGCCTCTTTTTTTTTTTTGGTAATTTTTTTATTGTAATAATTTTAATGAACATTTACGAGATTTTGAATTTCCATTGATTCATTGCTGCACTTCTCTCCCGCCCAGTCCCCCCACCCCCCAGTTTGCTCCTCTCTCTGAAAAGTAAAAGAAAAACTCCCTCCCTGGCACACAATCCCCCCGCACCCCTTTCACTGCCCCAAGTACATTCCACTATGCAACCTTAATTGTGGACTCTTGTGATATCATGGCCTCTTCTAAATCCTGCTTGAATTTGTGGCAGTTCCCTATCTATGTACAGTTCTAGATACTTTTGTTTTTTTGTTTTTTTTTTCTATA
>NW_006399993.1:4057888-4088101 GCF_000299155.1 Elephantulus edwardii
AAACTGAAGCTGTGAACAATCTCAATCTCTTCACCATCCATCCTGATGCTACCAATTGGTCCAGTGGTGAGAATCTTTGTCTTCTTGACATTGACTAACTAGGGTTAATGTCTAGGTGACAGGAGGAGGGGAAAGGCCCAGTTCCAGCTCCAAGAATCAGAAAGACTGGAAAAGATGTCTTCACTTCGGCACCTGTGGCTAGTGATATCTGTCATTTCTGATGCTTATTCTCTCATTTGTTCACCAATATTTATTGAGTACCTACTTTATGCCTGATAATATATTGGACATTAATTACACAACATGTAAATCATGCCTGTACTAAAGAAGTATAATACCCATACTCCCAGAAACCCTGGGAGAGAGATGACTAGGAAATAAACAATTATTAAATAACGTAATAAATGCTGCCAAGTGCATACTAGAATCACCTAATTCACTATGTGAAACTAAAGAAGACTTTCTCTAATATAATTTACCAGTCATTACCAACTCAGATGGGAACCATCGTGTTGAAGTTGGTTTTACAGAGGCAATAGGGCCTATAAATGATATCATTGTATTAATTTAAAACATACAGGTATGACTGAAGCTGGGTCCAGAAGAAGATGGATTACTGGAGTACTGAGAAGCTTGTCAAAGCCAGTCTTGGTTTTGTTGAGGTTAGAGTTTCCTAGCTTATTTAGTACCCAGAACTACTCAGAGAGCCATGATGAAGATAAATAAATACATCTCCAGCTGTGACTAGGTTCTCTGACTAAAGAGAGACTATGGAAACTCCCCATAACTGAGGTTCTGAAATTTCCTCTGGAAGAGTCCTGGACAAATCCGTTTACCTTTTTCTTAGGAAAGTCCTAAGAAGAGGGAAATTTAAGCATTTTCTTATTAAACTAAAATCTCCCTCTTCCTCCTTCATCCCCCAAAATGACATGACACTTCTAAGGCCTATGTCATATAATTGTGTGCTGTCAAGTCCATTCTGACAGCAACTTTATAAGGGCAGAATAGAATTGGGGCGAAGAGTTTCTTAGGCTGAAAATAATTTTGGAAGAAAATCACCATTTCTCCTGCAGAGCAGCTGAGGGATCGTGCGTTCTAATCCCTGGTCTTTCAGTTAGTAGCCAAACTCTCGTTAGTAGCCACTGCTACTATGTAATAATGGCTAGTAACCATTGAACCAAAAGGGTTCTTTGCAACATATACGAAACCAAAACCAAATTAGCTTTTGTTAGTTGGTTCTTACTCGTGATGACCCCTATCGGCTTATTGTATTAAAGGGAGCAGACTGCCATGCAATCTAGAGCAGGTCATGGATGCGAACCTTCAACATGTGGGTTAACAGCTGAACACTTTATGCATTATGTCAACCGGATTCTTTTATAGGATATTTTAAAATAAGAAAGCCACAACAACAAAAAGCCACTTTGATCAAGTGGGTCCGACTCAATAGCGGTTTCCTTCATAGAATTTCTTTAGGGAGGACACTGCCCACCTTTTTCTCCCCCGGAGTGGTGGATTCCAAACGCTGAACTTTTGGTTAGCAGTCCGACATTAGGCTACCCGCGTTTTTCACAACACACTCAAAACTCAAACTCACTGTTGGTTGAGTCGGTTCCAATTTATAGCGACTCTTCATCGGTTTTCCAAGACAGTAAATCACAAAGGATAATAATTACTTGTTGAGTGAATAAACCATGAAAAGATAGTTATCTGAATATTACATGTCACTTAATGAGCATATTGGAAGGCAGACAAAAGGAAAGTGGGTCACTCTAGGTCTTAGAAAGTTTTCGTTCTTTTTAAGAACTCCTTTCCTAGGTCAGAAGTGAAACCCATCGACGCCCTAGTCTAAATAAGGCTCCTATGCAACCTCAAAACTACAAGTCCCATAAGGCCAGCCGCTGGGAGCCATCATACTGATCCATCTTAGTGCGCATGTCGGCGGGAGAGCGAGCATTTGGAGAGAAGAAGCCCCGCCCCTTCACAACCCATTGGTGGAAGCATCCGGCAACGGGCTCCGCGGTTGGCCACCGCGCCCGCCCGTCTGCTGCGTCGGTCGGGGTCAGAGTGCGCGGAGGTGAGTCGGTGTGTTGTGGACTCGTGGTGCTGGCTGCCGCTGTTGAGGCGGCCCAGAACGGGCGGTGGGGAGCGGGCGGAGCTGGTCTTTCGTCGGCCTGGCCAGCGCCGCAGTCGGCGCGGGCCGCGCCCGTCGCCATAAACTCTCCTGAGCGCCTGCTGAGGCTGGGGGAGACATCGGGGCCTGCACCTGAAGGGAGCCTGCGGCGCTGGCCCCGAGGAGGGGGCGTTGCCATGGCGACAGCCTCTCCTGCAGCGGACGGGGGGCGGGGGCGGCCCTGGGAAGGAGGGCTGGTCTCCTGGCCCCCTGCCCCTCCCCTTACGCTCCCCTGGACTTGGATGGGCCCAAGTTGGGGGCAATACCCTGGGGTGGGTGATGCAGAGAGGCCCCCAAATTGGGCCTTGGTTGATGCATGCGGGGTGAGGGTCGCGGCGCGCACAATTTGTGTAGCCACGGGTGCTGGCTCATGTCCTCACCCTGAATGCATGATCTGTGTAACATTTTAATGGAGAGGGAACAGGCGGGGCTTTTAAAGACATTCTGGGCGAGCTGATTAAGGAGGTTGACTTCTTAATTGAGATTACTTGGGGAAGAGATTTGATCAGAGATTAATAGATAGTAGATAGTGCATCCCCTGAATGCCCCTCCAATACACATAAGGTTACCAGGCTCCCTTTTTGTAAACGCGTGGTGGTGATAGAGGTGGTAGTGATCTGAGTGATTAGAGGCCTAAAGTGGCTAGCTTTCTTTTTGTCTTTCCTGCAGAAGTCCAGCAACAGGTGTCTTCTTGCAAAAGCATGAACTTGGTTTGGGGCTTGACTGAGTTTTCTATATAACTGCGTGTTGATTCGGAAGATAATGGATGAAGGCCCATTCATTTGGAGTTTGAATTCTGTCCATAGAGGTGGATTTTACAAACCAGTAGTGTCCCTCATTACCCCTGCTAGAGGCCAGTTCTTTGGCGTTTACTGTTGTTAGACATTTCATCAGACTCCCTGTTACAGACAGCTAAATGTGAATCCTCTTGTCCAAAGACTATATGCTGTTTGCGCTGTATAGTAGGTTGTGATTGGCTGAAGGATTTTTGATTGTAGTTTCTGCCAGAAATTGACTTCATCAAATTCTGCTTTATTCTGACTTGATCATACACAGCATTCCTTGTTTTAGTGGGTTTGTGATTTGAGCTTAAGTATATTATACCTGAGTCTCCTACCATTTAAAAACCAATTTATAAACAAGGCCTTGGAGTGTGACTCCGGTAATGTGTGTGTGTCTGTGATCTTGGGTTAGAAACCCACTTGGCTGCCTTTCCTCAGAGAGGTGAGGGTTGGGGGAAGGGAGCTGCCGGGAAGTGATTGATAAGGTTTCCTTTATGGATTCTGTGGTGCTTCACTGGAGCTCAGAGCACTTTGGCAACTGAAGCACTCCAAATTAAAAGCTCATTAACAGTTCTTGCCCAAAGATCCTGTAAAGAATCTATCTGCTCGCTTGGTCATAGAGCTTGAGTGAGAGGTCTTCCATCTTGAAATCTCCAAATAAAAGTGCTTTTATTCCTTCTCATTTTGAAAAGTGTTGTTTGTGTGTGTGTGTGATTGTGTATGAGTTGTGTTTTCCTACATGATCTTAGTAGTGAAGTCTTAAGTGGGTAAAGTGGTAGATAGAAATTTGTTCTAGCCCTTGGTGTTCATGCAGAGGGCATTGCCAGACTTACAAGGTCATGTATCTGTAACTTCCAAGTGATAAAGAGGATAGATGCCTGGTGATGAGTTGACTGGGTGTTGAGTTATCTTGACTGTCTTAGGACTTGATGCAGATCTGGAAGTACCTTGGAAATGTTCCCTGGTCTGTATTGCCAATTTGCAGTGTGACCTGTGAGTTTGTGAATGAACCACTCCCATAACCTTAAGTCACTACCCTGATTTCTGAATACAGTCTTAAATGCCTTCAGGACCATGTTTCTCAATCCTAGCTCATACATTGTAAATGTTTAGTGTTTCTAGGAAATAGACCCCTGTAGGAAGGAAAGTATTACACAAAGTTCATTCCAAAAACAATTACAGCACTAGTAACTGTTGAAAGCTCTGTACAGATACTGTCCTATATAGTTGTACTCCTAGGATAGTTTGAGTTTAGGAGTTTGAAACATAGTGTAGTCCTTAAATTGTTAAAAATAGTGTGAGGATATGATCCTTTATGTTGAAATAGACTTGTTGCAGAAATCTGTATTTATCCACAGCATTGGGGCTTTCCAGCTCTCACAGACCATTCAGCATCCCCTGCTGCCAGTCTTGGCATCTTTGAAGTCCGAAGAGGTGAGAATCCTGCTGCATGGTCAAGTTTGGCTTGGCTTCTTTCTCCTAAGTTTTTTATTTTGTGGGTGGGGGTTAGGGAGCAGACACAGATTGTACTTTTCTGCTTCAGCTTCTGATAAAACAGCATATGCTCAAAGCCTATTGCAACTCATCTAAAGCTTAGGCAAGTGTTCTTTGTTTTATTGTACTTTGCCAATACTTGTGGGGCTTTTTTACACATTGAAAGTTTTGGCAATTGTGAGCTGAACAAGCCTGTGGGGGTCATTTATCCAACAGCATGTGCTCACTTTGTGTCTCTGTGTCACATTTTGGTAATTCTCAAAATATTTCAAGACTTTCCTAATATTGTTTCATACTTAATAGATTAGAATATAATGTAATCACAATTTATTTGCCCTTTGAAACCAAACATTTCTTGTGACTTGCTTTATTGTGATAATCATTTTATTGTAATGGTCTGCACCCAATCCTGCACCATCTCTGAGGAATACCTGTAGAATGATGTGGGTTGTAGGTGAGGGATACAGTCCTTTAAGTTCTGTCATGATATCTTTATGGCCATCTCATGAGTACGTATTTTAGGTTTAGGTTGGTTGAGTAGGTCCAGTACAGCCTTTTCTCCTCAAAAATACCCATGTTAAGATGGTAGGAAGAAATGCACTCATTTGGCTTTTGATAATGTATTTGATCAAGGCCTTTGGAATCTTAGTTTATTTTGATCTATGGATCACCTTTGGGTAGATGGTTACTATCAGATTCTTTCCATTTTGCAAGAATCAGACTTTAAAATGATGGACTTTAATGATGAATATATTGCAAGGGCCTACTATGTCAGAGATGTTGAGGCCAACACAGGATAAGGTTCAGGTCTGTTGTTCATAGGATTGTTAGGAGTCATACTCGACTTGGCACGGACCACCACCACCACTAAGGGCCAGCACTTAGTAAGATGCTGAGGTTGTGGACCAGAGAGATCCTTTATGAAACAACCTAAACCTAAATAAACATGTAGATTGGTCAGGAGATACAGAGTAAAGAGGCAGTTACAGCATACTCATTACCATGACAATGAAAATATAGGTGCTTTAAGAGAAGGGACACTGCCTAGACTTGTGGTCTCATAGGTGTCTTTTTAGAGGAAGTTACCTCCTTTGAATTAAGTCAGAGTGAAGGGTGGAGGATGATCAAACCCTTCTTAAGTTACAGAAACTACTATTCAGAGTAGATGAAATGGGGCAGGGGACAGAATAATGTGCAACAAGCTGGAAAAGTAAGCAGAGGCCAAGGTCTTTATGAAGTTTTAAAATTAGTCTTTCAGCCCTAAAAAAGGGTAGGATTGGGATGGTGGATTATACCAAGAGCCTGCAAGCTGTTTGGTTGTTACCCCCTTGCCCCTGGAAAGGGCTAAATAGTACATATTTAGACTTTATGGGTTATTGCTAAAACTACCCTGCTCAACTCGTCTTCTATGAAAGTAGCCATAGTACATGAACAAGTGATCATGGCTGTATTTTGATAAAATTGTATTTATAAAACAGGTGGTAGGCTGGATTGACCCATAGGCAGTGGTTTTATGACCCTTGTATGAGATAATCATGACAACAATAAGGAGCTATTAAAAAGTTTTAAGTGGGTTACTGTGAGATTTGTAATTTATAAAGTTTGCTCTGATTTGTGTGAAGAATGGACTGGAGGGAATGACAGTGGAAGCCAAGAGACCAGAGTGAGGGACCTATGACATTTACATGGACTGCATCTTATATTTCCCCTGTTGTGACAGTGTTTTGTGTAAATGTGCATGTTGATTCTTGTTACTAATTTCCTGGCCATCAGTAAATTTATTGGTGATAGTAGCTCTTGTTTCATAGACTTATAAACGTGTAGGAAGAGGAATGTTGGTTTGGAAGCAAAGAGATTTGGAAACTATTTTCGAACGAAAAAATTACGGGCTCAGTGGAGCTCTGGAAAGGATCTTGGTTTTAGAGCTCAAAGTGTAAAGTCACTTATTTTGAATTTCTAGAACATAACATAGAGGATGCCCCATTTCTCCCATTTCTAAGTTTCCCACTGAACTGTCCTTATCCTGTTGTCCTCAGTTTCTCTCTCCTGGCTCATGGCAAACTGCTCTTCTTTTCTTGGTTTTGAAACTGGCTCTCAAGTACTGGTATGTTGCTACAGGTCAGGCACAGGGACCAAATAAATTATGTGTGGAGTGTCCAGTGAATAGTTTGGAGCTCAAAGTCCTTTGCCTACTCTTTTCCTTTATCCTTCTCTTCCTTTAAACCCTAGTGAACTTGCATCATTGTGTCTTGTAGGATTTTAGTAACACTGTATGACTTTGGTCAAGTGACTTGTCTTTCAAAGTTTTTCTTTCATCATCAGTAAAATGGCAATAATGGAACTTCTTGTTATGTGCCATTGAATTAGTACTGATTCAAAACAACTGTGTGTGCAATGTAGCAAAACACTGAATGGAACTTATTAGAATTGGTTTAAGGTTTTAAGGAGATTATTCATTTCAAACTCTTAGGAAAAAACATCTTGATAACTTTTATTATTGATGGTATTTAACAAAAGTGGCCAGGAATTGGGAGACTTGAACTTTGGCTCAGTTTGTATGGAGTTTTCACTCTTTGAAGTGTAGCCTTTGCTTGAATCCAGCAGACAAGAAGAAATGATAATGAAAGTAAGATGCTGTTCTTCATAATAGTAAATTTCTAATGGGAATTCCATCCAGAATCCGAAAACTTTCTGCAGTGTGGACCTTAGCCCCAAGAACATCCATGAAGTTAATTGAATGAGCAGCTTCCTAGTAGAGATTCACCAGAGTAGATAATCCATTTCTCCCTGTCTCTTTGGGATGATTTTCCAGTGTTGCTACCATCCTGGTCCTACATCTTTTTTAAATACCTCTCAAATGTTTGTGTTGCTTGTGACCATCACTTTGAGAAGTAGGTTAGTCCGCATTATTGCCCCTGCAAGTATATCAGAGATGATGTGGCAGGGTTTAGATTCATTGTTCATGGGGTTGCTGTGAGTTTTAGTTGACTCGGTGGCACCTAACAACAACAACAACAACAACAACAACAACAACAACAACAACAACAATTCATCTAAGGAAACTGAGGCTCAGAAAGTCTGAGTTGCCCAGAGTCTTGCTGTGAGGTGCTGTCACAGCTAGAGCAGATTTGCTTCCAGATGAAATTGTGCTGGTTTATTGCTGTGATTTCTCTTTCCTTCAGTGAGAGATGAATAGTTACTGAAAAATTAGTGTCTGATGCATACTTTGCCCAGATGTGCTATGCTTAATTTGGGTCCCACTTTATCTACTTGTTCCTGTTGGGTTTTAATTGATGACTGCTGAGACCAGGCCTGTTTGGGAAGCAGATTCCCTTTAGGTCATTGTTTTTAGCCTGTCCTCTTTTGGTGACATTCCTGGGGGAGCCTTGGGTTACAAGGGATTGCTTTGATATGTTCAAAATTGTGCCTTGTGCCCCACAGCTACAGGTAAAATCAAAAGGCAGATAATTTATGGGAGTGTCAGAGTTGGCCGCTGGCACCTCAGGAGGCCATTAGTATGCCTGTTCAGACCCTCTGTGTCCTTGCAATTGATTCCTTTTTGCATGAGCCTGATTTGGGAAGCTGTAGATCTGTGGGTAGTGATTGGATGTGACAGTCCAAACACCGATCCCTAAATTAATCCTTTTAATAGTATTCCGGCACCAAAGTAATTCTCTGTCTCTAAACTGAGGAGGACAGGATGGGGTGGGCTACGAAGAAGGTTAGAAAGAGAAAGGGGAAAGGAAAGCAGTTTTGCTTGGTGCTTAGGACCCTCTGTTCTGGAATGTTCTGATTGCAGAATACCTGGCATCATGATTTTGGTCATACTGATTCATTTGCTGAACATTTAGTCACATTTACTTTATGCCTGGCCCTGTGCTGGGTGCTGGGGATGTAGAAATGAACATGGCCCTTGCTCTTAAGGATGTATGTTTCCTCAGACTTTTAAAACTCATGCATAATTTAGACAGACAGATTTCAGGCTCTTCTTTAATGTTACTTGAAATTTCAAGTAACATTAAAAGGTCTGACTAAAATCTACAAAACAGCCAAAAGTGCTTTTTTTATACATACCATGTATATCTGCTACCTCCCATCCTGCACTTGCTCTCTGAAAATTGCTTATAGTAGGAAAAGCAGATACCTAACATTGTAGAGTGTAGTGAAATGAAAGTTATGAAATAGAAATAAATTATGCTATTCTAGCATACTTAACAATTATCTTTATATGGGGGTGCCAGGGAAACCTACTAAAAGGAGGAGATTGGAGCAGGATTTTGAAGCAGCAGCAATAATTTGCCTGGTTTAAAAAAAAATAGAGGAAATAGATTCCAAAATAGAGGGAGTAGCATTTGCCAAGGCTCAGATTTATAGAGGAAAATGCCATATTTGGAAACCTGAGCAAGAGCTGCATTTATTGTCTTGTTCCGATTTCTCTACTCAGTAAAATGGGAAAACTTGTTTCCCCAGAATTGTATTTGACAAGATGCTTTGAGTTTCCATATGCTGCGATGCTCAGGTGTGATGTGTTTTTCTTTTAAAATACAAAAAGATAATTATGAAACATATTTGAATGACTTGGAAAAGCCTATTATTATATGTTTGAGTTATTGTTAGTTGAAGTCACACTTTATTTCCAAAAAACACCCTGAAAGTTGGTATGTGTTGTTAGCCCTGTGGCTGACAGGACATCAGGTAAGTGGGGAAAAGTAGACCCATCTGGTTAGGAAGAGGAGCACATAGTCTTGAAGCTGAGTGACCCTGAGCTTTAGTTTCTTCCTTTGCCAAATGGGAATATTACTCATTTTGTTTGATAGTTGGTAGGATTAATTAAGATAAAATATGACATCATCAATATAGTGCCTGGCTTGTAGTAGATTTTCAGAAAATGAGTTTCATTTTCCTTTTTACTTTATTGAGTAGTATGTGCCAGGTATTATACAAAGAGCTTTATATACTTTCTGTGATTTAATTGTATAACTCTCAAAAGATATGTATATTATTTTTATAGCTTTTCTTACAAAAGGGGCCCGGTGGCATTGTATTGGGCTGTTAACCGAGCGGTTGGTGCTTGGAATCCGCCAACCCCACTTTGGGAGAAAGGTAGACAGTCTCATCCCATCATGATTCACATCCTTGGAAACCAGATGGAGGGGTGCTGTGAGTCGGGTTCCATTCCACAGCAACAGAAAGAGTTTTTGTGGATGGGCATTATTACAAAGAATACATGGTGGAGCCATGAATTTTGGTTTTGTAGTCCGTAGGGAGTTGACTTCTAACTCAAAGGTGGTGCCCCTCTGGGGGTCTGAATTCACCAGGAGCTCCTTTGGAGAAGGATGGGTAATCTCACATGCAGTTGGCAGCCTCTCAAAACTTGCTGGAGGGTCAGCTATGAGCTGCTTCTGACTCAGTGGCAATGAGTGAGTTAGAGAAAACCAATGTTTTAACAACTAAACATGTGACATTGTTTCTGTACCCCTTCTCCATCTTGGAAGGAGGTGTAGTGGAGGTCCTCAGATAGTTCCCAGTACCTCTCTTCGAGGCCCAGGTGCTGTCCAAAAGTGTGGGAGGAAATGCTTACAGAGACGAAGGTACTATAATATACCCTGCCATTATGGTGTGTTAGAATACAAGCATTTGTCCACTCTAGTGTGTGATGGGAGGGAGCTCTGATGGCTTAATAGTACGAATTTGCGATGCCAGCTCAAAAGAATGCAGTTTGAATCCACCAGCTTCTCTGTGGGAGAAGGATGGGAAGTCTCTCCCAGGTGGTTTACTGGCTCTGAAAACACACTAGAGGTTCAGCTTTGAGTCTTTTCGGACTTCATGGCACATAACAGCAACAGTATGTGATGGAGTTGCAGCTTACTTGTAGAGCTTTGCAAAGAGAGGTTTTCTAGCTATAACCTGAGAAGTAGTTTGCTCAAGCTATTCAGGGTGGCTAATAGGTTCACAAATAGCAAGCAAATAATGATCACTTTGTATGTGTCTTCTTGCACTTCTGAGAACAAGTCTGCTCTGGCCTGTGATGTTTGGTTTAGAACTTGGTATTCTTAAGGTCTTTAGTGACTTTAATTCTGCCGTTAGTTTGGGATTAGCAGCAGCTTCTGCTTTTGAGTGCTCTCTTTAGCCCTGGCCTGGAAGCAGTATGACAGCTCTCCTTTGCCCGTATAGCCATAGGCCAAAGTAGTAACATTTAGAAATGAGGGAGTACTTTGTTGGGGATGAGGATTCAGCTTTAGAATTACTGTTACTTTGCTACTTTTGGACCATCAGGAGGTCATGCTTAGTTTCGACTTCAGCAGAAGACTCTTGCCTTCAGCAAAAGCCTAAGTCCTGGCCTCTTTTAAAAGAGACTGCAGAAAGTTTAAGGGGTGAATGATGTTGTTTCTTGTGCAGTAGCAGTGGCAGAGGCCTTGCCTGAGAGTTGGGAGCCTTGCATTCTAGTTTGACTCTGACAAAGTATGTGAACCTTGGACAGGCCCTTTTGTCTTTCTAGATCTCCTTTCCCCTGGCTGGCTAGACGTTGTGACTTCTGAGTTTTCACCTTTGACAGTTTGTGATTTTCACAGAAAGTGCTCTGGCAGTAAGAATGCATTTGTTATTTGAAGGTTATTAATATTTTTCCCCAGGGTATTTTTAACTGCCCAAGATAAAGCCTGTGACTGAGTAAGTTTCAGATAGGTGTTAGTGTGTTCTTTATTATTATCTGTGGCTCAGGTGGCTGAGGACTTGGAGTTGTGAAGGTCAAATTAGAATACTTGCCCTTGGACAGGTAGCTGAGATAGATAGAGCTATAGTGGTCCCAGGTGCTCCAGCCAGCTAGACTCAGACACTGCTTGTGGTACTCTGGAGTTTTTCTGGAACCTTTCCCTGTCTAGGTTGCCTTTTAATGGAATAGATTGAACCCAGGGATGATACAAACTGGCACCCTCACTCAGAGATGCCAAGCACATGTGTTTGAGGAGGTGGGTGAGAGTAGACCACATATTTCACGATGTGTTTCTTTTATTTTCCCATCTCCCCTGCTCCCTTGGCCTTTTGTATGTGGCTGTTAAAGGATGGTCTCCTCCCTTCACCCTCCCTTCGCTGCTCTAGTAATGGAAGGCTATAAAATGTCTATTTACCCAAGACACCAGAATGACTCCTCTGTGGTTCCACTAATCTGGTGATTTGGTGCTTCTTTGGTCTCTCAGGTAAATACAGATTGAGTCTTTTTATAAAGGCATATTATTTCTCTCATTAAATGTGTGTTTTGGCACATGCGTTATTTACCTGATAGACAGTAATGGCTGCAGAGGAGCCATTGCTGTCTGTTGTGTAAATACTCTGCACAGAGACCATCCTCCAGGGGCTGTGGCTCAGACCTGCTTCTCTAAATTGGGCTGGCACTGTGGCAGTCTCTCTTTATTCTTCCCCTGTCCCTGTTAGGGGACTGGACACTTCATTTTAAGGATGAAATCCTCCACTTTCTTTCTTGCTAGGCTACTTATACTAGTCTCTTTTGCTGTGATAAGAGGAAGGATGTCTGAGAAGAATGTGTTAGAAATCTTAGTTTTTGATGAAAGGTGTTAGCTAACATAGAGTTGGCCCCAGGCTTGTGTCTTCCCTGTGCAAACAGGATTGGACTTTTGATCCACACACTTTGCAGTAGATGATTTTTCAGAAATAGGTCACTAGACCTTCCTAGTCTGTCTTAGTCTGGAAGTGCCTTCAAACCTGTTTAACATCATAACAGCAAGGAAGCCTCCTCTGACCATGGGTGTTAGTTGCATGGAGATGCTTGCTGGAAATTGAGCTTGATTCTTTAATGTGCAAGGTGAGAATTCTATCACTTAAACACCACTGCAGGAATATGTAGACTCATGAACTGTTCCTTTTGGATTTTTTTTTTAAGCTTGTGACTACTGTAGAAAGACATTAGCAGGAAAAGGAAATCTTAGGATAACAAGGTAGATGGGGATCTTCTAGTGAGTACAGGAGGGATTCCTAAAAAGACTCTAAAGGTGGTAGGAGTGCCTATTCAGAGGAGTATTGCATGGGAGTTGTTTTATTGGATAGAGAGAGGATTTAGCTGGATAGATAAGACTTTATGGACTGAGAGATACTGAGTGCTGGCTTTTGTCAGCCTCCCTGCCAGAAGAGAATGTGTAGCCAGCCAGCCTTCCTTGAGAAGAACAGGGACATCATTCCCTCACATACTGTTCTGGGTGTTCCTCCCCTCCCCCCAGCGGCATCATACATGACTTGTTAAAAAATAATTCTTTTAGTTCAAAACAGCTAGTTGTTGTTGTTGTATACTGTGGAGTTGGAACCAACCCATAGCTGGCCCTCCAGCAGGTTTTCAGAGGTGGTTAATCTCATCAGAGGAGATTGCCTTCTCCCACAGAACAGCTGGTGGCCTCGAACCAGACACCTTTCAGGTTTGCAGTGCAGTTTCCTGCTACTAGGCTGCCAGAACTCCCCAGCTAGTGCATGCAGTACAAAGAATTTCCTTCCACCCCCAAACTGTTTGAGAGTTAAGTTGGCAACCTAATGCAATACCACCCCTGAATACTTTGTATTTCCTACAAGATTACTTTCTCTCTTAATCACCATATAACCATGAAAATAAAAAAAATTAAGTGATATAGTATCTCAGTCTAATCTTTAAACTTACTCAGAAGGATGGAATGGCCTGTCTCCCGTTCAGTTTACAGCCCTCAAAACCTGCTGTGGTGTCAACTACGAGCTTGTTTTGACTCAGTGAGCATGAGCGTAAATCTTCTCTGATTAGATTATGTCTCTTCCATAGCACAGTAAAGACCAGGCTTCATGGGGTCTCTATGAATTGTACTTGACGGCACCTGACAACAACATAGGAATATCACAAAAGTGATATTTTTCTCATTGCTTCCTGTTAGGTAGCTTGTGTGATTACTGACTCTGAAAACCTGCCAGAGGGTCAGCTGTGGGTTTCTTCCAACTCTATGTTACACAACAACAATAACAATAATAATATGTTTTTGTTGTGTACCGCACAGGAAGAGATTGCCCATCCTTCTCCCACAGAGCAGCTGGCGGATTCTAACCATGTGTGCCTTTGGAATTTTGGTGCAAATTCTTACCACTAGGCCACCAGAGCTCCCTAACACACACAAACATACTACATAGACACATACCAGTGCAACCAGTCCAGTGGCAGGCAATTAAAATCCATCAGCTGCTCCATGGGAGGAAGATGAGCCCATTCCTGTGTGATTTACAGCTTCTGAAAACCTGCTGGAGGCTCAGCTATGAGTTTGTTCTGACTTGTCTACACATAACAACGGATATACCTGAGACCTAGATTCACATTCACATCTATATCAAGAGTCTCCTGTTAAGATTTAAAGCATTGGAAGCCCAATGGAATGTTTGCTATGAGTGGTGTCGTGAGTTATCTATACTGGAAGCAATGAGTTCCCACTGCTACCTCTAGTTACAATCAAGTATTATAGAGTTCATTCTAATTTTTCTCTTTTCAAATATTAACTCTTCTCTCTGGCAGTTAGAAGCCTGGTTCCTATTATTGTTAAAATATCTGCTTCTTTGATTAATCCTCCTGCGTGTAAACTCATCTCCCAGTGCTGCCATTGCTGCTTTCTCACATGAGTGCCTTATTATCTGGCTCATGGCCCCTTCATATTAGACTACTGCTATGTGGATGCCCTTTTCACTTCTACTTAGGTTCTGACATCCCTTCCCACTTGTGCATTGATACTTTCCTTTCCCTGCTTGGATTCTAGTTTCCCCTAATCCAACCAATGTAGATACCTATATTGTTCTTCTGGCTTTAGGTGTGAATTGTTTATGAAGGAAAAAGCTGACCTTTGTTTCTTGAGCTTAGCTTGTTAGGTGCTGTAGAGTATGACCCACAGCAACTCTGTGAACAACAGATCTGAACACTGTCCTATCCTGTGCCATCCTCATGCTTCCTAACACACTATAGTCCATTGCAGCAGCCACTGGGTTAGTCCACTGGGTTGAGGGTCTTCCTCTTCTTCACGAACCCTCTGCCTTTCTGAGCATCATGTTCCTCTCCGAGGAATAGCCTCTCCCAGCAACATGCCCGAAGTATATGAAACAAAGCTTTATCATCTTTGCCTTCAAGGTGCACTCTAGCTGCACTTTTTATAAGATATATTTGTTTGTTGTTTGACAGTCCGTGGTATGTTCAGTACGTTTTTCACAGCTCAAAGGCGTAAATAGTTCTGTCATCCTTATTAATTGTCCAGCTTCCAGATGTGTAGCAAGTGACTGGAAAAACCATAGCCTGAATCAGGTGCACCTTAATCCTCAGACTGACACCATTGTTCCTCAATAATGTGGAGAGGTCCTTTGACTGCAGATTTTCCCAGTGCAATGTCTCCTGGTTTCCTTACTGCTGGTTCAAAGGGTATTGATTGTGAATCCAAGTAAGATGAAGTTGTTGACAGTTTCAATCTGTTCTCCATCTATCATGATAGTGCCTGTCGATCCAGTGGTAAGAATTTTATTTTTCTTGACATGGAAATGCAATCCATAGTGAAAGCTGTTTTCTTTGATCTTCTGTAACAGTTGATTCAAGTCTTTCTTACTCTTCAGCAAGCAAAGTTGTGTAATTTGCATAATGCAGGTTATTGTTGAGTCTTCCTTTGATCTTGATGCCACATTTTTCTTCAGAAAGTTCAGCTTCTTGAGTAATTTGCTTAGAATAAAGATTGAATAGGTATGGAGAGAGAGAGAATATAACCTTTACATATTCCTTTCTTAGTTTTAAACCATGTAGTGTTCTCTTGCTTTATTTACACAGTAACCTCTTGGTCTGGGTATAGTTTTCACATTAACACAGTTAAAAGTTCTGAGATTCCCATTCTTCTCAGTGTTAACCATCACTTGTTATGATCCACACAGTCAGATGTTATTGCATAGTCAATAAAGCATAAATAGGCATTCTTCTGGTATTTTGACTTTTAGCTAGGATCCATCTGACATCAACCAGGATATCCCTGATGGCATGGTCTCTTCTAAATCCTGCTTGAACTTCTGGAAGTTCCCTATTTATGTACTGTTCTGGCTGTTTTTGAATGATCCTCTTCAGTATTTTGCTTGCATGTGATATTAATTTATAGTTTCTACATTCAGTTGGAATATCTTTCTTGGAAATGAGAACAAATATGCATAGGAATCAGATTGACTAAATCTGTGGAAGGACTCGTTGGAAAAGCTCAGTATCAGCAGCCAAAACTAGGCCAGGGGCAGACTGTGGTTCAGATCAGCCATTACACATATGCAAGTTCAAATTGAGGCCAAAGAAAATGAAAATAAGTGCACGAGAACCAAAGTATCCTTAATCTTTCCCACCTGGATTTCAAAATCATTTTAAGAATAAATTAAAACATTGAACACCAGTGATTGAAGACCTGATGAGTTGTGGAATGACAGCAAGAATATTATCCATGAAGAGAGTAAAAGGAGCCCATGTAAGATAAGTGCAGGACCCAGTTACTGACAAGTGAAGGCCTTGCCTCTTAATGTCTACTCTCAAGATTTTCTACAGGAGAGACTTTTTGATGCATGTGAAATCAGTTAAAAAAACTGATCTGCAAGCAAGAGGACCTCTAGTCATGAAGATGGTGTCCATGGGAGAGGATAGGATATAAATAGTATACAGAGTAGGAGATCCAGATCCAGAGTGGTCTCTGAGGCTGCCTTATGAATTAATTGGATTTGTAGGCCTGGCGTATGGGGATCCAGGCTTGACTAATTGGGCTTAGCCTCTGATAGTAACCTAGTACTTTGTGAACAGTGCCATACCCCGCTGTCAAATTGTACAGGTGTCATCTCATTTTATTCTTAGGGAGTGAGTACTATCATTATCATTTTACAGATGAAGAACTAAGGAACAGAACTTGCACCAAGTGCGATGGCTAAAAATTGGCAAAGCCAAGATTCAAACCTGGAAGCCCTCCTTATTGATAATGCTTAATTGCCTTGGATTGATTATATTATATACATACATAGGAGAACATATTGAAACCTTTGAAAACTTTTATGTGTGGCCTGACTGCAAGAAGTTAAAGAAGAATTTTAAGCCTCTGAAGGATGTTACTAATAAGAGCTCTGTTTACTAATATGGCCTAGTGGCAAGAAGCTGTCCTTTAATCCTGAAGGTGTGCAGTTCAAATCTACTAGCTGTTCCATGAGAGGATGGGCAGTCTCCTCCCATGTGATTAAGTGCCTCTGAAAACTTGCTGAAGGTTCAGGCTTTGGGTTGCTTCCAACTTTACAGTACACAACAACAAAGACTTTACTAGAATGGAAAATCCACATGAACCATTATCTCCTTCTTAGCAAGGCTTCCAGTACTGTTCAGAAGAGGTTGATAGGAGAGTTATTTTGGATTTAGGGTTTCGGAATGGTATTGGCACTTTATCTTTCCAAAGAATTCCATAGGAAATTGTGAAACTCAGTGCAGCCTTTTGCCTACCCTGATTGAAGAATTTTAGATGCATATTTGGAGGGTAACAGAGGCAGTGTTGAAAACAGTTGTTATACTATGTAGGACCCATGAAAAAATATCACTGAATCACCATTAACTTGCCCTATTAGGAATAGGGAAATTGAGGCCCCCACACTAGCATATCTCCTCAGTTATTACTGTTTATTCAGTAAATCCAGAAAAAACTGGAAGAAAAACATTATTTGGTCTTGCTCAGACAGTAGTGTCCTCATGGCCTTGGAGTCTGCTGTGGCCCTCACAGGGAAGGAGCTGGATGTCCATACCAGACATTCAGAGGCAAGCTTTGGGCTGTATTATAATGGGGCTTTGGAAGGCATCAGTGATGGTGATTTCTGTTTTGAGCACTGAGATTTCTTGTTTGCCTTTGAGGATTAAAGCCTAGGGAAATTTGAGCATTATTATAAAAAAGGAGAAATACAAAGTTTCTGCTTTGTTCCTGTATATTTTTTTAGGAAGCTTGAGTTATTTGTGAGTAAAACTTTAGACTTTGATTTTATTATTTCGTTAGCCCTCTGAGAAACAGACATTATACACATTTAAAGGGAAAACTCTTAAAGGAAAAGTGATTTTTTTTTTGCACATGTTCACTCAGAACACTTTACTAGACTGTTAGCAATGCTCCCATTACTGGAACATCTGGGTTTTCTCTTTTTGTCCCTATTTAAAAAAGCACTGCAATCATCCAGGGTTCCTAGTAGAGAGTGAGTGTACAGGCAGCAAATGAGAAGGCCTAAGGCTGTTGCCAGCTGTACTCTCAGGCATTGTTCGTTCCCTCTGGCTGCTACTCGCTAGCATGGGATTAGGGAATCACCAGGATCTCATGAACCAACTCCTCTGTGGTGGGCTTTGTTCGGTTCCATGCTGCGCGAGGTGGGTGTGTGGCCATATTAAAGTACAGTTAGGAAGATACAAGCTCATTGCCATCAAGTAAAAAGTGATTCATAGCTGACCTCCACTGGGTTTTGGAGGCTGTAAATCTCAAGGGCAGAAATTGTCTAGCTATCTTCTGTGATGCCGTTGGTGGACTTGTACTACCTGAGTGGTTTGGCCTTTGGGTTAGCAGTGGAAGTCCCTCTGGACTAAGGCCACAAGGGGAACACAGGAAAGCATGAGACAAATGGCTCGTAATGGAGCCAGGAGCATTTTCTACTGTTAAACTGAGTCATCCCCTTAGGTTGATTGTCTGACTGGGTCACCTCATGTGACTTTAGAAACCTTAACTGTTACCACCTGAGAAGTGACCACAGAATTTCTCTTCTCTCCTTTGAACTTTAAAGCTCTACTTAAAGATGAAGGCCAGTTGCATGTTGTTTTGAGAATGATCTGGGGAGACTCAGAGCTGCAATAATACTGCAGGTGCCAGTATTAGGGTCTTGAACTTAAGTAATGAATACTGTGATTTAGAAAAATGGTCCAGAAATTGGGCAGTGGTTCATGTTTCATGATTATTCCTGAAGACTGGGTGGAACAGGGCCACAGTGGGAGGGGAGTAACCCAGGCTCTCTGTTTTTGTTTTTGTTTCTTTTTTAACTTTCCTCCCCTAAGTTTTAGATGCTTCTGGATGTTCAATGCTAGCACCTTTACAGACTGGAGCAGCTCGATTTTCTTCATATTTACTTTCAAGAGCAAGAAAAGTGCTGGGCTCCCACTTATTTTCTCCCTGTGGTGTTCCGGAGTTCTGCTCCATATCCACCAGAAAGCTGGCGGCCCACGGCTTTGGCGCATCCATGGCGGCAATGGTGTCCTTCCCTCCCCAGAGGTATCACTACTTTTTAGTGCTGGACTTTGAGGCCACGTGCGACAAGCCACAGATCCATCCTCAGGTAACTGCTACATCACTGATTGAGAAAAGGTGGGGTGGGCAAGGAGGGAGGGATGATAATCTTGCTTTCTGGAATCCAGAGGAGCTTTCCTATGTCATTCTGACTACTTACTCATCTGGAGGTCCTGCCTAGGAAGCAGGACTTGATTCAGGCATTCTAGGATATAGTAGACCTGAAAAGTGGTCTCTTGGGTGAATTTGTCATGCTTTTATCTCTGGTCTCACTTTTGCTGTCACTTTTTTTCCTCTCCAGTCCTTTCTACCTTCCCCCCACCTTCCTCCTTTCTTTGGTTCTGCTGCGGCTTTTAAAAACTGAGTTCACACTCTGAAGCTCCGAGATGATGCTCAGTGATCTCGGCCTCCTGATATGTATGCCCATTTGGTCCCCTCTTACTTGGTATAACCAGTAGAATATAGTGGAAGAGATAGTGTGTGTGATGTGAGGCTAAGTCATAAAAGGCATTACAGTCCACCTTGCTCTTATGGATTAATTGCTCTGGGGAAGTCACCTGTCATGCTCTGAGGACACTTAAGCAGCTGATGGAGAGACATACGTATATAGGATCTGTGCCTTCTGACTCAAAGTCAGTACCATCTTCCAGCTATGAGAATGAGCTATTTAGAAGTAAGTCCTCCAGCCCAAGTCAAGCCTTGAGATAATCAGTGGACATCTGATTTCAATCTTAGATAAGACCTTGAGCCAGAATTAGCTAGTCCAGCTACTCCTGGTCACAGGACCAGTGATAATGAATTATACTTTAAGCCACTCTGTTTTAGGATAATTTATTATACAGCATTAGATAACCTGAACAAGCACCATTTTTTGTCCATTGGAAAGGGACATTTCTTTGCTTGCCCACCCCTTTTTATTCCCTTAGTCACCAACTGTTCAGAAACCTTTTACCTTTTAAGGTAGTGCCCCTGGGAAGCCTGGACTCGCAACAGTGAGACACATAGGCCACTGTGCTAGATGATTTGAGAGTACTTGGAGTTTGCTTTAGGGGAATGTTTGGGAGCTGATAGCTCATTGTAGTACGGTCCTAATGCCCAACTCTAGGTCTGTAACTTCTATGTGGGCCCAAGTTAACAGGGTTTGGGATGCATAGATTTGTGACTCTGGAAGTGGCTTTCAGTTGACGGTAAGCAGAAAGAGATGAACAGGGCATCTGCATTAAGTACTGAAAGGCAAGAAGGGGTCTAGTACATTCAGAGGTAAACTGGACTTATTTCTAATGGTTGGGTTGTTTTTCTAGGAAGAGCCTTTCTTTAGAGCGATAGTTTATTTTATACAAAGTAGATACCACAACCCTCTTAACCTTACCCCTTCTACCCTCCTTCAGACTAAGAAGCAGTGATCTGCTATTAGGCATTGGAATAAGGCCTACCAAGGCTCAGGAAGATAGGAGCCAGATAGAAGAAAGTTCTAAGGAAAGAACTTTTAGATAAAGAGGAATACTGCTTGTGAGCTACCATAGACATACTTACTTTCTCTACCTCTTAATCTTTCCTTTCCTGCAGTTCTCCTTGTATTCCTAAACTACTGGAATTTTCCCTGGCATGGGGAGTATACCGCAGTGGTGGCTTGGGAACTTTGGTTATTTAGATTCTTCAGAATGGGAATCAGAGTGTTATTATTTGCCTACTGATAGATTTCAGTCACTGAGTAAGCCTAGTGGGACCTGAATCTAAACCCAACACATCCCTGTTGTGTGTGATTGATTGCTCTTTTGAACACTCATGATTGCTTAGCACCTCTCTTATGTCATTTACTACTTCCAGGCTCATGCCACATGCTTATGTTTATTTTCTTACCTTTTCCTGCTAGATTATAAGCTCAGATAATTCTGTAAATCTGTTCTCCTGTCCTGAAGAAGGTTTTGCTGTTGTTCCTGAGGCTTCATCTTGATTCATGTCTCAGTTTGATCTGTCTGTTAATGTCACCTTGCATCTCTCCTTCAAGGACATCTATGTTTTTGTTTGTTTTGCAGTGCTTAAGACATAATGCAATATAGATTTAAATCACTTGCATCATCAACTTCCTTCCCAGATTTAGGTAGCATAGCCCCCTAGACCCAGGCTGCAGTCGGGCTTCATGCTGTCTACCAGGATCTGGGCCTGATTAAAGATTATCTCCACAATCAATGAACCCTGATGATGTGATTCCAAGGGCACTTAAGGAATTGGCTGCCCTGGTTCATTATTAGTAAAGCATTAGCTGTTGCTTTAGAGGAAAGAAGCATTTGCTGTCTTGCTTATCTTTAAAAGAGGAATACGAATGATCTTGGAAATTATAGACCCTTTAGTTTACTGTGATTCCGGGGAAGATACTTGACCTGATCGTCAGATAATCAATCAACAAACAGCTGGAAGAGCATAGGGTACTGAGTAGTAACTTACATGGGTTTGTGAAGAAGAGCAAATCCTGTCAGATCAATCTAACTTCTTATTGTGACATAGTGATGGATTTGAATGGATGTAGGCTGAATGATAAATGTAATGCATCTTGACTTAATTAAGCCTCCATAATGCTGTGATCAACAGGTAGGAAGGTGAGTTTGGGGCTAGACATCAATGTTGGACCTCTCATTGAACTACCCTCAGGAAGGGGATTGGCAGATCAGGAGTAACTTGAGACTTGTGAGTGATAATTTAAAGCTTCCTTCTCCCCCCGCCTTGTTCCCAGCCCCCTTCTTGCTTTAAAGTTTATAGAGAGCTGGACTCTGGTAAAATTCAGAGAAAACTTGAAAGATGCATTAGAGAAGTCAACAGTTGAAGACAGAACAGTCTTTCCACTGAGGCCATCTCAGGTCAAATCCTCATTAGAGCTTCTGTGTTTGTTTAGGTCTCTTAGTCAAGAGGGAAAAAAGAAAAAAGGAATGATTTATAAAGGTTTAGAGTAGGAGCAACAAAAACTTTTTGAGACACAAAAAATAGGACTTATAGATAAAAAGAATCAGGGTTTTTTTAGTCTAAATAAATAAATTCAGACTAACCATTTTACTAAGGAAAGATTGATATTTAGGGTGAGCATACAGTGCACTTTTTTAAAAAAAAATTTAAAATTTTTTTCTTTTGAGCATGCACTTCTGAAGAAGATAGTAAAAGGGCTAGAATATGAGCTATAAGAAAAATTAACCTTCCCTACTGTTCTCAGAGTGGTTTGGTAGCTACTTGTTTGGTAACTTCTTTCTGATTAAGACTTTCATACCTCCTGGGAATAGACTTAGAATTGTGAATTAGGATTGTCCCAGCTCCCATCCTTTTTGACTCTTAGAAACTTTTAGGATTCAGAGGCCTCTGTAAAGTGCTTATAGGTATGTAGTGACAGAAAAATGTTTCAATCGAAGGCCTATGTAGTGGCTTGGCCTGGGGCTCATTTCTCTCATCTGTGTCTGGTTTTCAGAAGTCCCTGAGTCAGCTTACTGAGACTATCCTAATGGAATGCCATCATGAAAAACTAACAGGTGTAGCTCTGTTGTACTTGGGTGAGTTAATAATATTGGTTATTAACATGGTAAAACATCTGGTATTTTCTATTTGGCATCATTTTTCTGTTTATTTTTGTACTTTGTTCAGCTAGGTGAAACTAGAGTGGTTAGTTTGCCTGTAATAGTCTTTCACACTCTGGTTTTTTTGCACTCATTTTATTTGTATTACATGTTTCAATTCAGATTAACATGAACGGTATTGGTTAAATATGAGACTTTTCATTTGAAAACATTTTTTCACTTAACTGTTAATTTAGGTGGTTTAATGTTTTAGGGGCTCTAGATTTGAGGAATGGGATTCCTTTCTTGTTTTAGGAATTATTGAGATAGAAGTAGATTTTATCTGGTCCAGGAGAAGGTGATTTCTCTGTCTTCACTGGCAGGAATGCAAGTTGCTCATTTTGGTGTGGATATGTATTTTGATGGTGGTTGTGACCTTGAGGCCTAGGGAGCAGCCTGAAAGCTTTGGTGAGATCTTTAATTGAGCATCTTTAACCTTGGGCCAAGTTCTTTCTCCACCTCAGTGTTCAGAAGAGACCAAAGCAAATCTAAGTGAGGAAAATGAGGTAAAGGCCACAGCACGTGAGGAAGAGGACTTAACCTTAGCTGTCTGAGGGTGCCAAGGAGGGGGCAGCCCAGCTCTCCTCATCTGGGGATCTGATGGCCCGCCTGCCGTTTCCCTCCCTCCTTGGGTTTTCTTGGGCCATCCATCAGTCTCCTGGGTAGTCTTTTTCCCACTGCTCTGCAGCAACTTTGCTGATTGTTTCCCCTCTCATCTGTATTCAGGTGCCTATAACTGGAGAAAAATGACCTTTGGGGTTGAGATTTTCTAGTGTTTGTTCTTTGTCCACAGGGGCTTGCCCCTCCCTTTATCCTTTAGAAAACCTTGTAGAGATTCCATCTGCATTTTGAGTTATAACTGTGAGTAAGAGAGTTTTATAGAAAATTGTCCAGATGCTAGTTATTTTTGGAGGGTGGGATGGAGAGAGGGTTGATGGTCATAATGGAGAAGGAATAATACAGAAGAGAGGCATTTGAGGGATTTTAGTATAACCTAGGGCTGGTATATTATTATTAGTCTTTTGGGAGAAAGACATTTTAGAAAAGTTCACAGGGAATTGGTTAAGATCCCTACAAACCAGACTGTATTGATACTTTCCTCCCCGACCCTCCACCTACTTCCAAATACAGACATCTTGTTCTTTACTCCGTATTCAGCATTTTCCCTTCTTTCTGCTGTTGGTTCCTGCAGTTTCTAAGTAGAAAGTTCCTGTAAATTGCCAAGTGAAAGAGAAGTCATTTTCCAAAAGAAAGAACCCACCTTTCTCTCCCTGTTTGTTTTGATTGTAGCTCCTCCAAGTGGGAGGTTCTGGGCTTGGCATTTTAGCAGAAGAGCACAGTTGTTGGGTCCTCTCTGCCCTCTGCCTGTGGCCCCAGTCTGCTGGCACTATATTCCTGTACACGCAGGGGAAGGAGCTGATGCTATTCTTCTAAACTAGGAAATGAAATGCAAAACCAACGCTAATGTAACATTATGGTTGAGATTAAATGCACCAAAATCAGGAAATTCAAAGTTATGCTTCCCGCAGCAACTATAACTCAGCCTCATCTGGCGTGAGTAGTATTTTGTGTTAGTGCGGATGGTGTTATATGTTAAGACATTAAAGTTAACACCATAAGCAGAGCACAAAATGCTTGAGGGGGCTGAGTTATGACGACTGTGTGAGTCGTAAGTGTTCTTGCACAGGCTCCCAACTCCTGGAATAATTTTTCCCTGCCTATCAGACCAATTACTGCTTTTCTTTTTAGTTATATCTCAGCTATTATATAACTCTTCTTCCATGGTCACTATAAAGGAAATTCTCCTTTAGAATGTCTAGTGATGGTAGAGGGAATGAGCAGCCCACTAGAACCTTTTGTCTTTTCTGCCTTTGCGTCCATAAATGGGATCTTCCCCCCTCTTTCTTTCCAGGCAGCTGTTCCCTGGTGGTCCCTCATAGGGATGACCTCCCCTGACTCTCTCTGGCTCCTCACTGGTGCTCCCTGCATGGGAGTAAGCCTTTGCTGTCAGGGTCTTGGCCCTGTTGTAACTTCACGTGAAAACCTAAGGGCTCTTCTTTATTTGGAACAGGCATAGCAGTGTAGAAGTAAAATATACATCTTGGGGAGTAGAGCAGTGATGCATGGTGATACTGCCTTGTGTGTTTAGCCTAGCAGAGGCAGGATGGAAGTGGGTTTATTTGCTCTGTTCATACTGCCTCTCTACTTTCCCCAGGGTTTCTACCTTCAAGTTGCCGTGGTATGTAGTTAGGCTGGAGAGTGACCTGAGGTTAGGTCCAGGAACTTCCCTTGAAGAGCATTGGATCATTGGTAACAGAATCACCACATAATTTAGTACAAACCAGGTTGCATCTCCCCTAGCTCCTTATCGCTGGTGATCTCCCCAGGGCTGAGACAGCTGCTAGAATGGAGATTCTATTAGACAAAGGGCTAGAGGTGGTGGTGGGGAAGAGCTCTAAAGAACAGGGCCATTGATAAATGATGAATGAAATCAGGGACTGTAAAATAACAGTGACTCTGAGCTGCTTTTCAAAGTTCTTGTTGGACATGACAAAACCAACTAAGCAAAGGAATGAAGAAGACCTCATTGTAACCACCTGAGAGTCAATGAAAAAGCCTCTTTTTACTCATCCAATAGCAACTTCATGCTTTTTTTTTTACGTGCTGGGGGATATAAAGACAAGTAAGAAATGGTCTCTACCCCCAAGGAAATCATAGTTAGGAAGGGTAGACATAACATCTAACAGCTATTAAGCAATATGTTAATTACTGTTACATAGGGAGCTCTGGTGGCTTAATGTTAAGGAGTTGTGCTCTCAATCTAAAAGCAGGCAGTTTGACTCTATGAGAGGAAGATGGAAAATCTCTCCTATGATTTATAGTCTCTGAAAACCTGCTGGAGGCTCAGCTATGAGTTGATTCTGACTTGATGGCACATGACAACAACAACAACAACAACAACAACAACAACAACGTGTAGCTAGGGAACTCTGGTGGCCTAGTGGATAAGGAGTTGTACTGCCAGCCCAAAAGCAGAGTGTTCAAATCCATCAGATGCTCCATGGGAGCAAGATGGTCAGTCTCTTCCTAGGCAATTTAAAGCCTCTAAAATCCCCCTGGAGTGTCAATCTTGAGTCAGCTCCAATTTGATGACAATGAAAATGAGTGAGAGAATAATGCATAGGTAAGTACCCAGTAAAGTACTAGCACAAAACATGAAGATAATCAATACAGGCCTCCTGTTAGGAGAATAGTAGAGGCCATGTCAGTCTGGGCCTTTTTAGAGCTCTTAGGGATGAAGGAAAATGCTTGCAGAGAGCTGGGGTGAATGGTGGATGCCCAGAGAAACTGTCCTAGATTGCAGGCTTGTCTGTTGGAATGTTGAAGATGAGAGATAAGGAGGATGAAGAATTTGACCTTGGGAAATATTTCACTATTCAATTAGTAGGATTATCTATATTATGTACATGGTATTTTTCATATGTAAGCTAGAAGATCCTACTGTGAGAGCAAGGCTAGGAGAGGTTTAAGAATTTTTTAACAAATAAAAAATGGTTAAACAAGTTGTATATTTGGGGGGCTATATGTCGATGTGGAAATAGATCAGCTGACGCTCTGAGTTATTGTCAGAGAGGGCTAATCTGATACCTCTGGTGGTAGCTGCCGGCTTGGGCTGCTAGGTCTCTGGAGAGATGGAGAGGCTGGAGAATAACGTGACAAACCTCCCTTGCTACCCTTCTACTATCAAGTCAGCTCTACCTCGTAGCATCCAAGATTTCCCAGTCTGTAAATCTAAATGGGAGGAGACTGCCCATCTTTTTCTCCATGGAATGACTGGTGTAGTGAAACTGCCTACCTTTTGGTTAGCATGTTGACACATAATGCACTATGCCATCAGTGTGTCTTCACTCACCAAAGTACTGGGACTTTGGATCTGGATCTGCTAGGCATCCTTCCTTCACTGGGCTAGGGAAGTTTAGACCTTTCAGACACTTACAGACCTGGCCATATTGAGAGATGTGTAGAAGGAAAGGTTAATGAAGAAACAGGACAGGCAACAAGAACAGAGAAGATTGGATGGTCACTGGGTGGTGTTAGTTGAGGTCTCCCTCTGAGCAGCAGCAGCCACAGCAGGCATAAATAATCTAAACCTGTCACCATCAAGTTAGTTCTGGTCCATAGCAACCCAGTAGAACAGAGAAGAACTGCCATAGAGAGTTCCAAGTCTGTAATCTTTATGGGAACAAACTACTACATCTTTCTCCCATAGAGTGGTTGGTGGGTTCAGCTGCCTGCTTTTTCAGTTTACAGCTGGATGCTTAACCATGGCCTCACCAGAGCTCCTCTGCAACAGGTACTGCAGTCCTAGAAATTGGAAGGGTGGTAGGAGAGACACCCAAAGGAAAATTTAAAATAAGTGCGTGGCTTCATATCTGCCTTCCTCCATCTAGCTCTGACTCCTTTCCGCCCTTCCCTCTATTGGTATCTCTTCTGTGGAACAAGCTCAGTTTTTTTTGACATGAGGAAACTGGCATTAGGGGAACTTTTCTCAGTGCTTTGCCTTTTGATTTAAGATCATTTGGAATGGTTATTTTTTATGCTCTTAAGTATTCACAATACTTAAAAAGCCCCCACAGTCTAACATTTATAATGTGTATATGATGAGTTTTGAGTTCTAGCTGTGAAAATTGAGGCATAGCCCAGCCTAAAAGCCTGAGAGAAGAGTATTCCTAGATTGACACTTCAACCTACCCCTGCCAAAGTGGCATATCTGCAGCAAAAGGGTGATCAGGCTGAGACAGACAAAAAGGGGTTTGTAAACATGCATGTATTGAGGGCTGTTATGAGCAAAGCCCTGTTAGGTGCTGGGAGAATCAGAAAGGGTATAATGTAGTTTAGACTCCGACGGAAGAGACAAACACCCGGGAAGCCTTTGGTGGTGGTTTTTTTGGTCCCAACCCTGCATATTATTGGCCAGTGGGAGATGTTGAAGGTCTTTGAGCATTATCACAAGTCTATTTCATGTGGGACTGTTCTGGTTTAATGTTGTGGTGAGTGTATAGTCCTGGAAAGGCCATCTCAGCTTAGGGCTGTTCTTGGGGCTAAATCCTAAATCCTGACAGAGGATCTTATTTCAAGATACAGATGTTGGTGTGAGTAAAGGAATGTGCAGATTCCATAGTGAGGCTATGGGCAAAATTAGTAAGTCAGAAAGTCTGAATATAGTGTTGAGTAGAAGAGATGAAACAGAAATAGATGTTGAAAGCTAGACTATGTGAATAAAGTTTGGATACAGAGGAGAAAGTGTTCCAAGTAGTTAAATATGAGTATTAGGAAATTTATTAGGGGAATATTACATTGCCTGGGAGATGTTAGTGATTTGAACTAAGGTTGTGATGATTGGAGTGGAAAGGAGGTATGTGTTCTATTCCTTAAGTATGCGAAAAGAAACTTGAAAACTGCTCTTAAGCGCCTTGAAGCTTCTTTAGATTCTAGTAGGCAGGATGGTGCTAAGAGCTTTTGATAAGCATCTAATTTGTATCTTTACATCTTCAGAGGAAAGTCATCCAGTCGTGTTTTTCGGTTTATTTGGACAGAGAGAATGTTTTTCTGGATGGCTGGGAGAAGAGTATGATGAGCATTTTGGGGGCAACTGGTGCCCTGGTCTCAACAAAACTCTGAAAGAGAACAGGTATTGACAGGACCAGAAAACCTCTTTCATTTTTAATTTTTAGACAAGAAACCTTCTTACTGGCTTCCTGACACTTGTGCCAGCTTGTTTTATAAAGTCATAGGATGTAAGTATGAATTTATTTTCCATAGCTAGCATTAAGGAAGATGAAATAACTAATGGCAAGAGCCAGGGATGGTTAGTGGCCTAGAACAGCCATTTCCCTGTCCTGGCTTCTCATTGTCACATGTGAATAGGATAGGAAATCCCAGAGCCACCCAGTAGCAATGCAGTTCAATGAGAAAGAAGCCCACCAAGTTTCTGTAAGGCTTCTAGCAAAGTTAGTTGCCTAATCAGAACTCTGATGGGTTTGAGCAGGACAGAGATGATGAGGATGGTGCAGGATAGGGCAGGGTTCAGATTTGTTGTTCATAGCACCTGACTATCACAAGAAGTCTTTCGGGTCCTGTCTCATTTTACTATTACTCACTCCTGCTTAATAGAATGTGGTGGTCAAGTGAAAGGAATCTGTGCTGCAATCCTGAAGGCACACAGTTCAAGTCTACCAGCTGCTCCGCGAGAGAAGGATGGGCAGTCTCCAGTGTGATTACTGCTTTTGAAAACCCGCTGTAGGGTCAGCTATGGGTCGGTTTTGACTCCATGGCAAACAACAACATTAAATCTTTATTACTATATCTGCCTTTATTGGGAAAAGTAGTTGATGTTTAACAAAACCTCTGGTTCATCTTGTGATCCTGAGCAGGTTATATCACTTTCCCCCACTTTGTTGGATGATTAACTGACCCTAATATATAACATAGTGGCTAAGAGCATGGATGTCAAAACTTTTCTCTCTGGATTTGAGTTCCTTGTCTCTACCACTTCGTAGCAGTGTGACATTGGAAGAGTTACATTCTTTATACCTTAGTTACCTTATTGGTAAAATGGGCTTAATAGTATCACCTTCATAGGGCTGCTGGGAGGATTAAATGGATTAATATGTGTTAAGTGCTTGGTACGTAATAGTTGTATTTGCTTACAGGTTGAAATCAGCATTAGAGTTGTTCTTACCACTGACCTCTTAGTTAGCTGTTGGGTTATAGCAGGTGGCTTGGAGGCAGGTTGTTCTCCTCTCAGGAGCATAGAGAGAGTTGGAGGCTTTCCATCAACATCGTGAAGATAGCCAGGGCATTACCCAGAGAGCTTTTCTTTCCTCTGCTAGGACAGCAGGTTGGGTTTGGCACTTTCCACTTCCATGCCATCCCTTAGTGCTGCCTCTAAATGACCTTTCCTGCACCCAGTCTGAGATTTGTTTAAATTAATTTCCTGACAAATATGTGTATACAAAGGAATCATTTGGTTATTGTTGCCCTGGAGGGTCTGCTTCACAGAAGCCACTGATATCTGAAGTTATTTATAATTGAGTGTGTAAAAATGTTTGAACCAAAGTTGTATCAGAGTCGTGTGTTAAAGGTAATCCAAGCACACAAATCTGTGGGTGAGGGTGGGATTTCTAACTTTTGGTCCTTTTCATTTATTTGTGTCTAGTGTTGTTTTTAATTCTGATTTCAATAAAAGTAAATTATAGTTCACTCCACACCATCCCCCAGTACACTGAATAAAGGATAGCAGTGTCTATATTCAGCTCCTTTTCTACATTTTAATTGCTTTGGGGTCTGTGGGGATGGGTGGGGAGGGGAAAATGTAGGTGAAAAATCAGCCTTTTAAAAGCTTTGATTTTTACCCTTCCTTGTCCTGAAACTTCGAGCATCAGCTCTCATCTGTCAAAGTGTAAATCAGCAATTAAAACCCAAACAGCCAAATGCCAAAGATGACCCGAAGCACAAAGCAACTGACAAACAAGTCCGGACAAATCGACGGGTAATTTATAAGCTTTGCCCTAAAATCTAATTATTTGGCAATTCGAATTTGCAGCCAGCCAGGGCTCGGCAATAAATTTAACCCGCCATAAATTATTTAGGAGCAGGCTGTGGTGTAAATCAAAACCACGAGTGTTTGTTTAAGAAATAAGCTCCTTGTGCATAAAATATCTCTTTTATTTTTTTTTCTCCAAGGAAGAAACTATTTAGGCAAACCATGCCATGTTGCTCACGGTGTTTCTTGTTTCTCTCATCTAAATTCCCTTTTTTTCTTTGGCCAGAAAAAAGACTTTTTTTTTTTTAATTATTATTAAATTTTA
>NW_006399993.1:4090021-4110051 GCF_000299155.1 Elephantulus edwardii
AAATTGGAGATTGCCTTTTCCATCTCGTTGAAGAATGGGGTTGGTATTTGTATTGGGATTGCATTAAATGTGTAAATTGCTTTTGGTAGTATTGCCATCAGAAAAAGACTTTGATCTCATGGACAAAAGGGAGAACATTTTGCATGAGACTCTTTTTCTAAAACCAAGTATTTGGATAAAATCCTTAGTCAAGTACTGCTCTGAAGTCTTAAGGTGTAATGTTGCTTTTCAGTTTTATCAGACCTTTCTGTGCAGTGATGCACACTTTTTTTTCCGTTTTCTTTAGCAAGTAGAGGGAAGGGATGGATTCGTTGTTGTGTGTCGTGGCATTGATTTTGACTCAGCAACACAGGGTAACAAAGTAGAATTGCTCCATCAGATTTTCTTGGCTGTACCCATTATGGAAGCCAACCTCCATGTCTTTCTTCCATGAAGCTTCTTTCTAGATGAGTTTGTATCTCCCACCAAAGAGAGTGCAGAGTTGTTTGTACCCTCAGTGCTGCTTAGATTATTTGTTACTATGTTTAAATTGAAGAGATACCAGTACCTTTATAAGTTGAGAGGAGAAACCCATGGCAGATCACCTGTCTATTCTTCAGACGACCAGAGAAGCATCAGTTCAGGCATCTGTTCTTTCAGTTGTGGGTTGTGTTGTTTGTTTTTTCCCCAAAGTCCTGTACAATCCTACACTATTGAACTCTGTACCACTGGTAAGAAATGCCGGCAGTATAACCCAAGTCCCTTCTGCTTAAAATCCTTTTGTTGTTCTCTTAATCTTTAAATATAATCTTATCGCTGCAAATACTTATGGGGAAGGGGGTTTGAATGCCCTGAAAGCAACCTACACATTTATATCTTGTAATGACTGACTGTGGGTGGAAATTTAATTTGAAATGCTGTTGCCGTTTTGTCCTCAGTTTATCAGGGAAATCACTTGTGTTCTTAGTTGAGCAATTAGAAAGCAGCTGATTTAAAAAAAAAAAATCCCTGCTTCTGCCTCATTTAAAATGGAAAAGGACGTTTGCCTGGTGCTTAGTCTACAGTGTGTTGTGTTCCTGAACCCAAAGCCATGAGACTGCCCGCTCAAGTCCTCCGTTGGCTGTTTGAGAGAAAGGTGGGTGGGCAGCCTTCCTGTGGAGATTTATAGCCTTGGAACCCAGTGGAGAGTCACTGTGAGTCAGAATCGGTTCTGGGGCAGTGAGCTTGGGTCTCCTTTTCTCATTCCCTCTTCTCTTCTTTTAAACAAGTAAAATAGCTTATTTTTATTGAGGAAAACTGCAGGAAGATAGCTTTGGAACTGTAGGTGCTGAAAATCCCAGGTCCTGAAGTTTATGTTCTTTGTGGTCAGGTTGTGGCTAATTCCCATCAAGCATAGCAGCTTTTTAGGTTCATGATTCCCTCTTCATGGACATTGTAACACAGCAGGTGGTTTGTGGATGAGTGGCCACCTGTCCCAGTTTTCACACTGAAGTTCTTGTGTTCTGGGAAACCCATAGTCATGGATAAATTAGGATGATTTGGCACATGGAACCTTCATGGTTTGTAGTAGTGGAGGGAACACTAATTATGCATCAGTTAGACATTCAACTGCTGACCAAATGTTTGTTAGTTCGAGCCAACACAGTTGCTTCATTGGGGAAAAATCTGACAGTCTACTTCCATGAAGTTCACAACCAAGAAAATACTGTGGGGCAGTTGACTCTCTCATGGGGTTGCTATAAGGTAGATTCAGCTCTGCAGCTCCCAGCAACAACAGCAGTAGCAGTTGAAGGAAGATGAAACACCAGAATGCATGTGATGTGAAAATATTTTGTAATTTGAAAACAGTAACACTTTGTATGTGTCTCTTCTAAGATATTTATCTTTGTTTATTAGTTCTTGCACGATTTCTATTCATCAGTCTGTATGTTTCTCCAAAGCAGAAACATCTTTTCTCTAAATTCCATTTTAGCACCTGTACAATGTCATGCACAAAGTTGGAGCTGCGCCTTGTTGTATACCATGGAGTCGGAACTAACCCGTACTGGATGCTCCAGCTGATTTCAGAGGCGGGCAGTTGGACAGGAGTGGATTAGAGTTAGGCTGAGGTAGTTTAATTCAATGCAGATGGCATACAAAGGTAAGAAATAGTTTTAACTATTTGGGGAGAGAAGATCTAGTAAATACAGAAAGGTTCTTTTCTGGTGCAGCCTTCACATAAGCAGATACACAGCTATTCCTTAAAAGAACTTTTTCCTAGGGCAATAGTGAAATTTAAGGGGTGAGAGCAGGAGAGAGGTTGTTGTTGTTATTATGTGTACAGCAGCTCTGAAGCCTGTCCTGTCCTAAGCCAATCTCACTGATTCTGACACACCTACCCCCCTGTTGCCTGAGTTACTGTATCAGTCCATCTCATCTGAGGCCTTCCTCTCCTATGGTGTCTCTCCACCCTTCCACGCATGATGTCCTTCTCCAAGGACTGGTCCCTCCTGGCCACATGTCCAAAATATGTGAGATGGAACTTTAAAATCCTAGTCTCCAAGGAGAAACTTGGTTTCACCCTCTCCAGGACAGACCTATGTATTTTCTTGGCAGTCAATACTATGTTCAAGACTCTTATTAGCACTACAATTCAAAGGCATCGATTCTTCTGTCATCCTTAGTTATTGTTCAGCTCTCTGATACACAGCAATTAATTGCAAAGACCATGGCCTGGATCCATCATACCTCAGTTTCAAGACTGACATCATTGCTTCTCAGTACTCTGGTGAGGTCCCTGACAGCACATTTTCCCAGTGCAATTTGCCTTTTGATTTCCTGACTGCTGGTGCCAAGAGTGTTGATTGTAGAGCCGAGTAAGCTGTGATTGCTAACAACTTCCATTTCTTCCCCATCTATCACGGTGTTGCCGATTGGCCCAGTGGTGAGTATCTTTGTCTTCTTGATGTTGAGCTTTAATCCATATTGAAGACTACAGTCCTTGATCTTCTGAAACAAGCACTTCAGGTCATCCTCCATTTCAGGAAGCAAGGTTGTGTAATCGATAAAATGTAGGTTTTTGATGAGTCTTCTTCCAGTCCTGATGTCATATTCTTCCTCATAAAGCCCAGCCTCTCAAATGATCTGTTCTGCTTATAGATTGAAAAGGTATGGAGACAAGATGCATCCCTAATGCACTCCTTTCCTGATTTTGAACTATCCAGTGTTTCCTTGCCCTGTTCTGAGGACTGCTTCCTCGTCCAAGTATAGGTTTTGTATAAGCACAATCAAGTGTTCTAGGATTCCCATTTTCTTCAAGGTTAGCCATAATTTGTTGGAATAATAATTTTATTGTCTGAGCAACTGGTTCTAGAAGTTGTCAGTTGGGCACATCTTCATAAGTCTTCAGTTTGAATTGATGCTATTAGTATAAAGTATTATTTCTCTGATCTTTATCAGCTGAAAGCTGTTGAAGATGTGTTAGCTTGCTGCAGGTGCACTGGCTGCAGAATCTTGCCAACCTGGTACAAATTAGGGCACCTTTCTGATGAGTGTGCTGTTAGGACCAGTATTCTGCTTGACCGCACACCTTAAGATAAGAGGTAGCAAATGAGGTCCTTTCTGCTCTGACTGCTCAGCAAAGTAGGCTTAGCTAAGGAGGTTCTTGTTTATAACTCCAGTGGCTAAATGAGGAGACGACTTTGCCAGTGTCTAAGATCATTGTTCTATAACTCCTGATGCCGTTTTGAAAGTGCCCCTGCACAGTTATGTTCTGAGTGAGGATCGAGCCTTGAAAACTCTTGTTGGAGAAGAACTTGAAGTAGAAAACTCTTCTTGAAACAAAACTCTTTAATGGAGTTCTGACTAGTGAGGTAGCAATGTCAGAGAGGTAGGTTTGTGATGATAGGCCAAACCCCAGAGCATTTAGGCTTCTGCCTCACCTCTCTCCCCTAGCCCTCCCTCTCCTACCTATTTTTCTTTCTTGGAGTTGATGCTGGCTTGTTCCTACTCTTAAATAGGTCCCATTTCCCTGGTGAGGAAGCTAGCAACAGGAAAGCTTGAGTACTGAGTGGCAGGGGGCAAATCCAGAGACTGTTTTCAGGGAATCTGCTGAGGACATGGACTCTGTGCTGGTCAGAGTGGGAGGTGAAGCACTTACTATTTTATAATAAATACTAATGAAATTCCAGGTCTATAATAACATTTAAGATATCTAAAACAAACCATGTGCTTGTAAAAAAGTGGAAAGAGATCAACTTTAAGCCATAAATTCTTGGTAATAGAGGAGTTCTTTTCTATTTATGCTTGATAGATATTTTTGTTTCCAGAGGAATGTCGACTCTTAATTTCATAATGTATCATGGGCTTAAGAAAATTGAATTTAATAAAACCCAAAGATGAATGGCATCCTTAAAGGTCCCAACACTTGTCTTTATTAGCAGGACAAACTGCAGGTCTCCAACACTGCTTCTCTCCAAATGAAAGTTTAAATGAAAAGTACAGTTGTGTCACAGGTTAAATTTCATTGTGGTCCCAGCTAATATTGTTAGTGAGGAGAAAGCTGTATTAGTTTCCTTAGATACCAGGGTAGCAAAACTCACCATGCTTTGGAAGTCTTTCTATTGAAGAAATGTCTTTTCGTTTTCACCAGGGGACCTACCTACTGTTCTTGAGCTGATTCTGATTCAGAGCAGCCTGTAGGACAGAGTAGGTCTGCCCCACGGGGTTTCGAAGGTTGTAGATCTTTAGAAAAGTAGACTGCCACATCTTTCTCTTGTGGAGTGGCTGGTAGGTTCACACTGCTTGCCTTTTGTTTACTAGCCAAATGAACCACCAGTTTCTTTCAGAGGTAAGGATGTATTAAATAGATGAATATATATAAATAGGATGAACCTGGGCCAACTAAGTTTGTTGTTGCTAGATGCCTTTGAATCACTTCCAACTCATTGTATCCTCATGCGCACAACAGAAGGAAACATCGCCCAATTTAGTGCCATTCTTAAAATAGTTGCTGTGTTTGAGCTCATTGCTACAGCCACTGTGTCATTCATCTCAGTGAGAATCGTTCATTTGTGCTGACCCTCTATCAAATATCATGTCCTCCTCCAGTAACAGCACCTTCTTGATAACATGTCCAAAATACCTAAGATGCACTCACCATCCGGCAGCATTCTGGCTGTACTTCTTTCAAGACAGATTTGTTAGTTCTTCCGGCAGTCCATGGTATATTACTATTCTTCACCAGTACTATAATTCACAGGATTGGTTCTTCTTCAGTTTTCCCTGTGTATTGTCCAGTTTTCACATGCATATGAGGCAGTTGAACATATGTTACACCACACAAAAGCTGGTGAACGGCCATCTAAGGTACAGCTGTTGGTCTCTTCCTCTCTGGAGTGAAGAGCATTGAAGAAAATCAGTACATGGGGAGAGTTAGTTCATAGTAATGGTTGATCTTTTGAACCTCAATTATCAGGACACTTGGACTTAAAAGAATTAAATGGTGTCCAGCTACCACTGATAACTGCTTTGGAAGAGATCACATTAGAGGGTCCTTGGACAGAGAGGAAGGTAAATTTAGAACTCAGAATCACAATATTGTCCAGGCTTACTGGCCTCACAGAAATCCTTGAGACTATGGTGCTTAGCCACCCTTTGAGCTGGAGTTGAACACACACCTCTGGCACAACTTGTAGCTAAACAGTAGGCAAATCTATAGGATGATCAATAACCACGGAGATACTCAACCCTTACACACTTAGATACTCATCCTGTCAGCCAGACAGGATCACAAAGGCATTGTATATCCAAGGATAAAACTCCATTGATAGGAAGGGGGAGGATGGAGGGATGAATGGTAACAAAAACAAAAGTGAGAGTGGGAAGAGTGATAAGATACAGTGTGGTTATGTGCCCTCTAGTTGGAACTGACTCATAGCTGAGCCACTAGCAGATTTCCAGAGGCTATAAATTGTACAAGAAGTGATTGCCCATCTTTTTCCTTCAGAGCCACTGGTCGATACAAATTGCATGCCTTTGTGTTGGCAGTGCAGCTCCTTACACACTAGGCCACCAGAGCTCCCTTAATATAATATAGTGACTATAATCAGTGTCATAAAATATGTGTGAATATTTGACTAGATTATCAGTCTGCTCTGTAAATATTCACTCAAATCATCATAAAAAGAAAAGAAAGTACCTGGCTTGAGGCAGGCTTACCTTAGTCCTCAAAGTGATAACATCCTTGCTTTTTAACACTTTCAGGAAGTCGTCAGCAGATTTGCCCAATACAGTATGATGTTTGATTTTTTTCGCTGCTACTTCCATCTTTTTTTACCATCTATCAATGTCTATCTGTGTTTCATTGCTTATGCAAGGGTGTTTGACTGTGTGTATCACAACAAACTGTGGCTGACTCTGAGAAGAATGGGAATCCCAGAACACTTGATCATGCTAATTCAAAACCTATACCTGGACCAAGAGGCATTTATCAGAACACAGCAAGAAAACACTGCATGGTTCAAAATTGGGAAGGGTGTACGCCAGGGATGTGTCCTATCTCCATACCTTTTCAACCTATATGCAGAACAGATTGTCTGGGAGGGTGAGGTGTATGAGAAGTATGGCATCAGGATTGGATGACACAACACAGCTGGCTGAAACTGAGGAGGACCTGAGGAGGACCCGAAGCGCTTGTTGCAGAAGGTCAAGGACTACAGCCTTCAATATGGATTGAGGCTCAATATCAAGAAGACAAAGATTCTTGCCACTGGACTAATTGGCAGCATCATGAGGGATGGTGAAGAGACTGAGATTGTTAACAGCTTTAGTTTGCTTGGCTCTACAGTCCACACTCTGGGCACCAGCAGCCAGGAAATTAAAAGATGTGTTGCAGTGGGAAAATCTGTTGTTAGGGACCTTTCCAAAGCACTGAAGAGCAATGTTGTCGCTCTGGAGACTAAGGTGTGTCTGATCCAGGCCATCAGAGAGCTAGACAGTGACTAGGGAGGATAGAAGGATAATTGATTCCTTTGAGCTGTGGTGTTGGAGAAGAGTATTGAATGTACCATGGAGTCCTAAGAAAGTAAACAGATTCATCCTGGAGATGGTTAAACCAGGCTGCTCTTTGGAGGCAGGGATTCTGAAGCTTCATCTGACATACTTTGGACATGTTGCAAGAAGGGCCCAGTCCTTGGAGAAGGCTGTCATGCTTGGGAGGGTGGAGGGACGGCACAGGAGGGGAAGACCCTCTATGAGGTAGATTGATTCAGTGACAGGGGTAATCAGCGTGGGTGTGTCGAAGACAGTGAAATTGGCACAGGACAGAGTAGGGTTTAGGGCTGTTGTACATAGGGTCGCTGTGAGTCACAGGTGACTTGATGGCACATAACATGTCAACAACAAGAATATCTTGAATATTGTTTGAGGGGCCAACATGTATGTTTATGTACTTCATTTTTCTTTTCTATTCCATTCAGAACGCTCTCAACTTGACTTTCTTTGTGGGCAGTGAGAGGCCCAAGGAATTAAAAATCAGTGACTAAATTTCTTCGCTGCCTTGGAAAAAGTGCTGTCAGCATGCTCTTTGGAGGCAAGAATGTTGAGGCTTCTCAAATACTCTGGATATCTTGCTAGGAGACATAATGGGATTGAAATGGGACACCATTCTAGGAAGAATAGAGGATCAGTGCAAGAGAGGAAGACCTTCAGTGAGAGGGATTGACATGGTAACTACAGCAAAAGGCTCAAGTGTGCCAGAGATTAAGAGGATGGCACAGAATAGGGCAGAGTTCAGATCTGCTGTTCATAGGGTCACTATAAGTTGTAGTTAACTTGACAACACCTAGCAACCACCACCTTTCTTCACAGTGAGAGGAGAGAGATCACTTAGTCTAAGCAACAGCCTGGATCATCTTTTTCTTCTCAGCCTTGAAATATTCCTGCCTCTTGTTTTTATTCTTGGGAATGTCTATCACTTTTTCTTTGGGGATCAGCCCAGGGTGGCCAGACAGCAGCCAGATCCTTTAGATTTCCCTGGATTTCAAGGTTCTTACTGGCTTGATTTGGTCTTCAGTCTTGTTGGGATGTGTTGGATCGAAATAGATGCTTTAAAACCAATTCCAGTTGTAGTGAACATGCTTTGAGGAGAGAAAACCTGGCTGTCCTGGGGTTGTCAAGAAGGTTGACTGTTTCTCCTCTTGTCTTTTCACCCATTTATTTCCCAAGCACAGTCAGGTGTCACCAGCTTCTGTGGTGTTTCTCTAGGCTGTCGTTGGGGAGAACTAATTTGCCTTGATTTTAGAGATGCTGAAAAGATCCTCTCCAGAATGGCAACTTAGCTGAGCAGTGCCATCAGAACTGACAGTTGGGGCCACCAAGTAGGCATAGCTCACACCCTTCTCTCTCTGCAGTGGAGATGTTTTCCACAAGCTAATTTTACTTGCAGGATTTTGCTTTTATTTTTTTTTTTTTATTATTTCCTATTTGTCTCTTCCAGATGTTTTCAGGGCAGTTTTTTTTTTGTGTTGTAAACTAATTCCATTCATGTTTTAAAAATTTATGAAAGCGCTAATAAAAATGTCAAAGTGGTAAAAATGTTAGCTTTTCCTCTGCTTTGATTAAATTTTGCAAACTGTTTTTGAATATTAAAAAGCCATAATTTTTTTTATTCTCTCTCCTTGCTTTCCCTCTCCTCTCTGGTGCGTGTGCTCTGTCCTGCCCTCTCCCCCCTCTGGTGCGTTCCTCCCTTCCCAGGAGCGATGTATGAGGCGTGCTGCACAGCCAGCGTTCTGCAAGCCTGTTTGCACACCAGGACCTTGGTGCTGTGCATCTCTATTAAATAACGGAGACAAATTAATCTTAGAGACACCAAACAAATTGTCACTCCTCCTCTTTCTTTTCCATTACGTTCCAGTGGACTGGGAAGGGCTGGCTAAGCGATTGGGAGGGAGGTTGGGGGGGAGGGCGAACTGCCTGAAAGAAAGGTGGGAGGCACTGGCTTCTATTACTCTTACTCAGTTTTCTCTTTAGTATTCCCTTTAGCTTTATTTATTATTTATATTTTTTAGAAAAACTTGAAGAAACTCACTGGCTCTGTTTGAAGTTTATGGGGAAGGGTCTTTGCACTGATGAGGGCTAGGTGTCTACATGGCTGAAGATGCAGGTCCATTCTAAAAGACGGATACTGGGCAAGGGGAAGGAGGCCTTATTTAGCGACTCACGTGAACAGGCATCTAGGGGAAGTTAGAGCAGATTGTGCCTTTATCTGTCTTTTCCTTTCCAGAGAAAATGGGGGTCAGGATGGGCCAGTCCCTAGAACCTGATCAGTGAGAGAGTTAGCATTTTAACTACACTGGCACCATCTCACTCAGTCTTAGATTAGTCCTGACAGGAGAATGAAAATTCTCAATTTTGACTCTAAATTATTAATTGAAAAGGTTTTATTAGAATAACTTATTCTTCCTCTTGTTTCTTTACCATTCCAGGAAATCATCGAGTTTCCCATCTTGAAGCTAAATGGTCGGACCATGGAGATTGAGTCTACCTTTCATATGTATGTCCAGCCTGTAGTCCATCCACAGCTTACCCCCTTCTGTACAGAGGTAAGAGCTCTGGAAATGGGAAGCAAAAGTTGCTGGGAGAGGGGCTTTTAGACCATTGCTGCTCTGTAGAGATCACTTAGAGAAAGCTTCATTTTATCAGTGGTTACACCCAGTGCACACTGAAGCCAGCAGTTGGCTACCACACTGCTGTGGCCCCTGTGGACTTGGAAGTTGCAGTGGCACCATCTAGATTAGTTTCACATTTTTCCATCCCCTGCTGTCCCTGCACTTGTATCTATACACTTGTGACCACGAACTTAGATCTGAGAGCAAGATGCTGTTTCTGGGCCTTAGACTCTTTCTGATTCCATTTCCCTTGATCTTGGCAGCCATTTTTCTGAGAAGTGAAAATTTCAGCTATTTGGAAGGAGAGATTATGCTCATTTTTAGCCTTCTGGTGATATTACCTCTCCTTCTGCAAAATGGCTCTGTGTTAGGCATAGGTCGGCTTTGTGGAACACATCCTGCTCTGTCACCAATGAAAGAGAAGGGCAGTCACCGTAAGCTGAAATATCCTTACCCTTGTCTAGTACAGTGATCTGCCACCTTGTGAGCACATAAATATTGGCCCCGTATGATGTGTTATTTACATTTTATATTGCATTTTCTCAGCCCCTGAATGTTCTGACTCTTAGTACCATGTGGAAAAGCCTTCTGTGTCTGCTTTCCACTGTCCTGCATCATGTTTTATGTTCTCTGTCATGACAAAAGGCTGTAGTAGAATACTGGTCAAGAATACATAGTAGCAGAAGTGATGGAATCATAAAAGAGTGTCTGGAATCTTTAAAGAATTTGGAGCTGGGTTTCATTAGAGATTTTTTTGCCTTCAATTTGCAATGTGCTGCCAACTCAAAAGCGTGCAGATCAACTCTAGCTTCTCTACCTGAGAAGATGGGCATTCTCCTCCCCTGAAATTTACAGCCTCTGAAAACCCACTAGAGGATCAACTATGGGTTGATGCTAACTTGAGGGCACATACCAACAACAGCTTCTATTTTTGAATGAAATAGGAGGAAAGGGGTTCTTGAGTAATTTCCAGGCAATCTCTTTTGTATGGAAGAAGTTGAAGAAGGACCTGAATGAGCCTGAAGGGAAAATTTACAGGAATCTAAGACTGACTGAGTTTAAGTACGAGGTCTTGAGGATTATGCCGGAACTTGATGCCAGCATTTTCCACCTGACCGAGGTCGGCCTTTTGAAGGCATCCACCTGCCAAGGACATTGCTTATAAATCAAGTATTTAGTTTCTTCAGGCAATTCCTGTTTCGACTAATGAAGTTGGGTTCTTGTTCCCTCTGTGGCCTCCTGGATGCTCCCTCTTTCCCAGGTGAATTACCTATACCACCAGGGGGCGCTAATTTATCCTTTTTGCCCCTTTTGAAAAACCCCTGTTTTAATGATAAAGAAAAAATCTCCTTCCTTATGGGAAGAGAAGGAAAGACTTTCCTTAAACTAATCCATCGTCTGACCTCTCCATTGACTTATAGTCAGTGGACCTATAGTGTCAGATTGTCTGTTAACAATATATAGAATGGGACCATTACATACCTGCTGACAAGGTAGCAGAGTATAGTGCCAGTTTAGGGTAAGGATATTTCAGTCTGCTGCCCTTCTTCCTCTTTCTATGTAGCCTGCTACTTGGAGCTACCAGGTTTCAACTCTAGACTCAGGCCAATAGACTGGCAGATCCAAATTTTTGAAAGATTGCTGTTTGCCTAGGAATGGAAAGTAGTTCTGCTAGAGCTCAGCCCTGAGTAGGAGTTTGAGAGTACTGGGGAGGAAGGGAATTTTTTTCAGAGCAAGATTGTTATTGCCGTGTGTGTGTGTGTGTGTGTGTGTGAGAGAGAGAGAGAGAGAGAGAGAGAGAGAGAGAGAGAGAATATGCTGTTAACTGTAATTCTTTTTTCACGTATGTATGTATTTTGGAGTGTAGTAGGAAAGATCGCATTAGAATCCTTGTTATGAAGCCCTGTATGCAAGTGTAGATGTAGTTGTAGGCACTAAGTCGTCTACCTCTTTGTCTCGGGCTTCTTGAGTGCAAAGCTCTCAATGATCTGGTCTCCACTTTTACCTCCAGCTGCATGTCTCCCACTTCACTTCCTGTAGCCAGAGGTTACCTTTTCATAATCAGCCTGCAAATTGCACTCATTCTCTGCCCCATATTTCCTTCTCCAGGACTCTGTCAGTCCTTTCTTGACCTTCAGGCTGGGCTCTACTTTCTCCAACATATCACCAATCAGATACTTTGTTGTTAGGTGCCTGTTGAGTTCAGTGCAACTCATAGTGACTCTTTGAGTAACAGATCTAAACCCTGTCCTATCCTATGCCACCCTCATCATCTCTGACATACTTGAGCCCTTTGCTGCAGTCACTGTATCATTCCACCTCCCTGAGGGTCTTCCTCTCTTTTGCTGACCCTCCACCTTTCCAAACATGATGTCCTTTTCCAAGGACTGGCCCCTCCTGATAACATACCCAAAGTATGTGAGATGAAGGCTCACCTTCCTCGCCTCTAATCTAACCTGGTTGTACTTCCTTCAGGACAGACTTGTTTGTTGTCTTGGCAGTCCATGAGATAATTAGTACTCTTCTAGAACTCTCCAACTCAAATGTATACCATAGTATATGGTAATTTATTTTTTTGTCACCCCTTTGGACTATGAATTCCTCGAAGGTAGGAAATTGAACTGATTTGTCTCTGTCTTATTTTTAGGGTCTGATATTAAATAAATGCTTACCCTTGTTGTTACTGTTATCAGGTATCATTGCATTGGCTCTGATTTATAGTGACCCTGTATACAAGAGCATGAAACTCTGTAGTGTCCCAACAGTATCTGCCATACTTACGTCCATTATTTTAGTCATTGAGTCAGTCCATCTCACTGAGAGGCCTCCTCTTTTTTGCTGACCTCCTATTTTCCAAGCATGATGTTCCTCTCCAGGAACTGGCGTCTCCTGATAACTACCCAGAGTATGTAAGGCTCACCATCCTCGCTTCTAAAAAGCACTCTGGCTGCATTTCTTCTAAGACAGAGTTGCTTATTCTTTTGGTAGTATATTCAATATTCTATTCACTGTATTTAATATTCTTTGCCATCACCACAGTTCAAAGATCAATTCTTTGGTCTTCCATATTCATTGTCCAACTTTCTAATGCATAGGAAGCATATGAAGAATGCCGTGGCTTGGGGCAGGTGCACCTTAGTCTTTACAGTACCATAGTTGATCTTTATCACTTCATATAGGTTCCTCACAGCAGATTTGCCCAATGGCACTATTTAATATCTGTTCCTTAAATTAAATGAATATTGTCAAGAAATTATTTAATCCTATCTCGCCTTCTCCAAAAACCATCTATACCATTGATTTGTTCTTTAGTGGAAGTTTATGTACTCTTGTTCAGAAAACCTTGAATCATCTAAATAATTGATCTGTCTGCATACCAGATGGGATTCTATCACTGAGAAAGGCATGGACATAAGATGGTGACCAGAATTCTGAGAGTTCATCTAATCTGGCAGTACCTGTCTTTGAGGAGGAGTTCGGTCATTCCAACCAGAGGGATTTTGTGTTTGAGGAGTGACCCCAAACTTTCAGATTTTGTCTAAATAACTCTTGTTGTGTACCGTAGAGTTGGAACCAACCCATACAGAGGCAGTTAATGGCATGAGAGGAGATTATCCATCCTTCTCCTATGGAGCTGCTGGTGGCCTTGAACCCATGCCTTCAGGAATGCACCACAGTTTCTTGCCAGCTCTTATGACAGATATTCTGTCTTGTACATGAAGTTCTTAGAGAATCCTAATCTTTGTATATATGTTAAGGTTCTCTAGGTGAGGAGAGAGTAGGATGCTCTGTTCTGGGAGCAGGAGGATTCTGCCTTGAGCAAGTCTTTAGTTCACATACAGATGCTCTTTTACTGCCCTGTGTAATGAACATGTTATTAGCTTTCTAGAGACCCTTTTCTTATTTCCAGTTGATAGTCTGCCGGGAGACATGGTTGTAGCAGAGATAGGATGAGGTGTATTTCTTTTGCTCCTAAGCCTTTCCCCTACCACCTCTAGAATCTGCTCCTGCTCATCTGAACTCTGTCCCCAACAGCTGAGCTGCTGCATAGTCCCTGACCATGTGCAGTCTTTTTTATGCTGTTACTGTTGTTAAAAAAAAAAAAGAACCCTAGGGGGGAAAAAAATACCCATTTTGCTAAACGCCAGTAAAGGGCTTTGTCTTGCACCTGTACTTATAAAGGGTGAGATTTATTGGCCTCTTTGTCTGAGGAGAAAGAGTGGGTCTGATTATCAGATTGCACACCAGAGACAAGTGCTTATGTAATCAACAAACTGTCTTGGTGTCAGAATATGATTGTGTTGGAGATAAACTGTGAAAGGAGAAAGCGCTGGAAGCTGACATGATATTGGCACCGAGCTTCCTAGGCTGCTTCCTATAGTTGCTAGTGTTTATGATGAAGCCAGCCTGTTCCAGGACAAAGCCCTGGTGCGGGTGGGGAAGCTCAGTAACCAGTCATGTTATCAGTCAGGGTCAAAAGCCCCTTGCCTTGTGGTTTCCGAGACTGGAGAAGCGGGAGTTAATCTGTAATCCCTCAGTGAAAGGAGCCACAGAGCACACATTAATTCTTCTTCTCACCTCTCTTGCTTTAAGTGTTTAAGGTCTCTGAGCTCTGTTTAGCCTGTGAGCCCTGGTTCTCAGCTTAATTATACTTGGCTTTGCTCTAGCACCTTTCATCCTGGGGATGTGAAAACTGTTTACAAACATGTATTAACCCAAGTGGGAATGGGCTTAAGCCACAGTGTGAAGGATTTAAATCAGGCCTAGGTAGAACTTCCTAGTATTAATTTTATACAATTATGTCTCTTTTGTGTATCTTCTTATTTAAGTATTATAGACAATCTTATAGGATATCAGTATGAAGTATAGGTGATAATTTCATCCCCCTCCCTTCATCCAGTGCCATGTCAGACCCAAAGAGTAAGACTTGACGTGTGCTTGGAGGGATTAATTCCGAGGGGTGAGGCCTCCGCCTAGAAGTGTGCCTCTGGTTGACCCATTAGGTCAAGCACCTGTGATTTGGGAGGATTGAGTTGAAAGTCCTCTAGGAGTTCAACGTAAGGCCATGTTTCTCTGGGCCATGAGTAAAAATAACTTGCTTTCTAAGAAACATGTACAGATAGGGTACTGACCTGACTAGGCTCCCCCGGGCTGATGTTTCCAGTATTATGGACCTGAGGGTAGAGTCTGTGAAAACCTCGGGGTCATAGAACCTCCTGAGTGAGGGGAGAGAGAGGCGCCTACTCTGCCTTGAGAGCCCTGGCAGCAGGACATTAGAATAGCACTCCAGTTTCCTGTTTTGTATGGTGATTTACTCATCTCACATCAGTCATTTGTCCTGGAGCCCAGAGCAAGTGATTATGGGGTATGCAGGTACTTAGCTAAGCCCCATCTCCAAGAAAGGAGGGTTCTTAGCAGGATGTCATTTGTTTCCTATATTGGTGGAACTTCTTGAAGTCCTTCAGTGTTCAGTTCATCTGAGTTACCCTAGGGTTAGTGGGAGCCAAGGGAAGGAGTAGACCTCACTTTGCTCTGTACACTCAGACCAGACACAGACTGACTTTTGGACCCTGTAGCTTTCTAAAAAGTGAGAGTGGCTTCAGGGCTCTTTGCTAGCATAGTCTTGACCCTAACTCCAAGCTGGAGATGTTACTCAGAACTTAGCAGGAGAGAATCTGGACCAGAATATGGGTAGTGGTGAATGCATAGCATCAGCCAGGAGGCTGAGTGTTGGGACCAGGATATGGGAGCTAGCTTACTCTGACTTTGGACTCTATATGCCTAGGACAGAACACCTCAGTATGAGCTGTAGCAGGTAGTGTACAGACTCAGTGCTGGCTGGCCAATACATAGGAGAGGGCAGCTACAAGAAGGCATATTCTTGAGCAGGATTTTTATGTCTTATAACATTGGAGCCCTGCTTCCTAGAATTGGGCTCTCAACAGTTGCAGGTTCGCTGTGAATAGTTGTTGACTAAATAAGACTCTTGCACTTAAAGACTAAAGCTGCTAGCCCAGGACACTTCCCCATCCCCACTTTCCCTAACCTTCAGTGGTCTATCTTTTCTTCTCCTTGACTCAGGCCCTCCCTCTGCTGGGCAGTCTTTTGGTCTCTCAAGCAAGCAAAGGGTGTGGAGGTACCAGCCGGGTGGGCATGCTGTGGGTTAAAGCCTTGCAAAACAACAGTGTAGTTAATCTTTCTAATTTATTTTCCTTTTAGACCATGGGAAGTCTGTAGGCAGCAGCTGTTACCCAATTAAAATACAGATTAATATAAAAACAGTTTCTGGAATATAAAATAGAGTGGCTGTGTCCTTACACTTCCTTAAAATACCACCTAATAATGACTTGATGAACTACAGAAACCCACCTAGAGGAACTCAGCGTTCTTAAAATGAAAATTTCTTCCCTAAAAGGTGTGTATTACCATTCCATGTAAGTCACTATGAGAAAATAACCTTCCCTCTTAGAGCCTGTGGTTTCTGTGAGTTGGGTATTTGATATTCATTAAATGTAATTATAGTTTAATTGGAGTTTAATTCACCCCCTCAAAAATAGAAAGTTTCAAAGCCAGCCCGGATGCTACTCATTCTGGAAGTAGCCAGAGGCATGTTGGGCATGGCAATTTTTAGCTGCTGTCCAGGACTGTGGATGGGGACCTTGTGGCTCAGATCCTGAAGGCAGCCTATCCCTAGGCTGTACTTGAGGGAGACTTTGACAACAAAACAACAATGTGCACAATAAGGACTGACCTGGAAGTAGTAGCATTGTTCTGAGCAGAGATTTATTAGTCAGAAATTCTCTGGACCAAATTCTATACATGTGCTTTCTTATTTTTCTCCTTTATTAGAGGTGACTCTTTCTTCTTTATGAGTTGGTGTTAAGGACCTGGGTGTTCAGGGTGGAAGGCAGATTCCTTGGGACTCCCTCGAGCCCTCCCATGATTTTAGAGAATGTGGCATGGGGGAACTGTTAGACCATGAAGCTCAGAGCAGAAATGGCCTTGAAACCAGAGCACTCTCCAAGTTTTGCAGGAACTTTGATGAAGCTTTGACTAAAATTTATACTATAAATTATGGGATGTTTTCGAGCCAGTTGACCACAAAATACATATAAAATCAGTATTTTATTTTGTGTGTGTGTGTGTGTGTGTGTGTGTGTGTGTGACAAAGTAAAGCTTAGACAGCTCTGAGACATACTCTGTAGTCAGCTTGTGTATGTGTACCTGCATCTCAGGACAAGATTTGTTAGGGAAGGTTCACATTATGTCCTGGGACTCTATTCCCAAGGCTTCTGGACCAGTTCTGAACCAAAAGCAACCAGAGCCCTTTATAAAAGAAGAAGAAAAATGGAAAAGAAAAAAATCCAATATAACTTTTTGAGTCCCTACACCTTGCTTTTTCACACCCATTGGTTATTTCTCTTTCTTTACAGCTCACTGGGATTATTCAAGCCATGGTGGATGGTCAGCCAAGCCTGCAGCAAGTGCTGGAGGTAGGTTGAGTGACCTTTAATTCTTGACCTGTGACCCCCTGCTCACTGCCTCTCTCTCCCTCCCCTCCTGAGAATGTAGCCGTGTAATTTGACTATGATTATGGCTTGATTAGAATAACATTTGCTGTCACATCAGTGACATGCTGTTGAGAGTATTGAACCATTGATCTGTCATCTCCAGCTGTTCCCGTCAGGGTTACTGACAAGATGTCCGAGTGCTGCCAGGAGTTGGGTGCAGGGCCCCCCACCCCCTTCTGGCCCATTGCCCTGTGCTGGCCAGTTCTGAGGCAGCTCTGTGCTGGGGGTGGGAGAGTAGGAAGCTGAGCTGTGGGACTAGCCCCAGGAACTGGAGGTGTTTTTGTTTAGCTTTCCCGTTAGCTCCTTTTGGCATGTGAGCACTTCATTAACTCCCCCAGAACTCCCCATCGATGGCTTTTGTTTGCTGTCAGCTCCTTTAGGAGGTGCGGCTGGGCCCGCCTGCCCACTGCAGCTTGCCGCTGGATGTATTGTGCCTGTCGGGTGCAGAGCCTGCACTGGGTAATGATTTCTAATCAGAATAATTACGAATGCCTATGTGAGGAAAATCAAATTAAAGGCTTTAGGACCGTTGGCAGAGACTACTCTTCTAAGTTGTTCTCCTTAGGGAGCTAGAAAAGGTTAAGATGCTGCTGCTTATTCGCCAGCCCAAGGGAATAAGAAAGTGTGGTGCTTGGCCTCAGTTTGTCTCCCACCCTCTCTGGCCTGGAGCTTCCAAAGAGAGCTAAGGTCCTGCCCCTTTCTTCTTTATCGGGGAAAGGGAGAAAAGAACAAGCTGTGGGTTTTGTCAGGTGCTTTATTTTTTAAAACATACAAACCTAAAACTCAGACCCCATAAAGCATAAGAGAAAGCAGGCTATCTAGGAGGAATGGCAGGACATGTCTACCTTGGAGGACTAATCAGCCTGGAGGAAATGGCAAAGTGGTAGGAGGAGGAAGAAGATCTCTTTCTTTAGGTAAGATAGCCTGTCCCATGGGAGAGAGGTGCAAGTTGAATTTCCTGGAACTTTGCAGGATAGAAGGAGAGCCAGAGTGAAGATTTAAGCTCATTGTAGTAGCATGGTATGTTCCTTGTCTTTGGAAGTGTGTAACCCCAGGCTCAGTGACCAGTCAAGTTTAAGGTACCTACAATACTCAGAGAGAAAGAGCTCTGAGAACTTTCCAGCCCCGTTGGCCTTTATTTTTCTTTTTTAGGAGAATGAGTGAAGTGATTTCTTAACATGAATACCTCCATATAAGACCAGATCCCAGAAGAGAAAGAGGACCCAGTTATCCTGATGGTCCAACCAGCATCCCCAGCCAGGAATTGGAACCTGAGGAAGGGCAGAGTATAGAGACATCCCCCAGGATGTCTCTGGCTGGGATCTTGGAAGAAGGGACTCTTGCTTTGAGTGAACATCAAACTATTGAGGTGAATAGGGATTTTTCTCAGTGGCCCCAGTTGAAGAGGAGATGTGATCTGCGGAAGTGTCCTCCACCTGACCCCAGATCAACGCTGGGCCAGGTGCTCAGAGAATTGTGTATGTCACTCACCCTAGAAGCTACTTTCTGTTATTTCAGTACAGTTTATGGGTGAGTAGGCAAGGTTTTTGTCATCAGCCTGATCAGGAAGTCTCAAGAGTCTTTCAGGCCTGTGGCAGGACAAGGAGACCAGACTGGGCTATGTTCTGTTTGATTAGTTCGGAGATGGTTAGAGAGCTAACTTCTTGTCCCAGCCAAAGTCCTGAGCAGGTGCCAACTTGATTTCTTGGCTCCTTTATTTTAAGATGAACGTGGGCTGGGCCTCTCTAGGTCAGTGTCCTAGAAGGTTAGCCCAGCTGATTGGAGGTGGTCTTAGTGGGCCCTTGGACAGGCCTGATTCCAGATGTAGTGATACTTCTCTGAACAGGGTTATAAGAAAAGATGTTTGCTAAATATTTGCTGCATGAGTAAATGGTCCAAGTCTCCCAGGACTCCAGTGAGTATTGTTTCTCATGGTAAAGGCCTGGTCTTGCTGATCATTGCCTCATGATAGTCCTGTCCTGCTCTTTTCCCCAGGGTCACTGTGCAGGAGTTGGAGCATTAGGGAACCCCTCTAGCGGGTGGGACACACCTTGGGGATTTAAGGCCAGTGAGCTGGAGTGAGGTTATGCTCACTTGGAGAGATCCAGGTTTGCCTACCTCTTTTCTTGTGTAAAGTATGCCTTATTTTTTTTAGATGACCTTGGGGAAAAGATGGGGAAGAGTATGTCTACACAGATGTGCATGCGCATGCAAAGGGTTGGGCCAAAGAAACTGGGAAAACAGAATTTAGCTGTTGGGAGAGATTGAGGGGAATTCTTTGCTATGTAGATTGTTATGGTAGACACCATATGCTCTCTTGCTCGGCACAGTCATACTGAAATTTTCCTGTTTCTATTTTCAATCATTACCCAAGTATTTATTAAGTAGACACTGTGCTGAATTAAGGATTAGGTCACTAAATAGGACAGAGTTTTTGCCTTCATGGTACTTCCAATCTGGTGGAAATAGTGGGCATTAAACAGGTAATTGCTTCTTAAATATAAAATTATTGTTCTTATATACTTTTACTTCTGCCTGCAGAAATCTTCCATATTCTCGACCCTTTTATGCCGATTCAGTAATCAAGTTCCTAGTTTGTTCCTTTCTTTAGCGAATCCTTTTCTACCTTTGTCCCTGTGCAAAGCTAGCCATGTCCGTCTCTTGGTTGTATCACACCCTGATCACATATCCTTTGCAGCATGTTGTTGTTGTTGTTATGTGCCATCGAGTTGTTTCCGACTCATAGCTACCCTATGCACAACAGCTCTAAACCCTGCTCTATCCTGCGCCAACCGCACCGCATCTGACACACCCATCCCGATTACCCCAGTCA
>NW_006399993.1:4111446-4154481 GCF_000299155.1 Elephantulus edwardii
TTTCTTTAAATTCCTCTGTGTCTGCCAATTCCTTTCTATATAATGACTCAGTATATTCCTTCCATCTTCTTTTAATACTTCCTGGATCATTTACTATTCTGCCCAAAGCATCCTTGATTACAGCAGCATAGGTCGTCTTGTATTATGATGAACTGCATATCTTTCTCTCTTTCCTAGTCTACTATCTGTTTTGTGGTGGGCATGTAGTATATTCTAAATATCTCAAAATTCTCAAAGCAACTCTGGGAGGTTAGTCATCCTGCCCTTTTTAATACATGATGGAAACTGAGTTTCAGAGGACTTAACTTTCAAATTACTTCAAATTAATAACAAACTGAATATGGAAAAGTCAAGACTAAAATCCATATCTTGTTGACTTTCAATCCTGTATTTTTGACTGTTATACAGGATAGCCTTAAAAAATAATAATCCTCTGTGTGTGTATAAGCAGTAGTGTGATAGGAATCTTCTGAAAAATAAGTCATATTTCATAAATTCTTAATGATAATTTTCTTCTTATGTACTGATTTTAGTGTGTGTACTTCCAGAGTGAGTGCAAGTAATAGAATAGATCAAAAGGGTAGGGAGGGGAAAGACAGGCCTGCAGTGTGTTTAGGAGCAGTTTCTTTCACTGTCTAGGAATTGAGCCTTCAAAACATTCTGCTAAATTTTAATTCTCAGTTAAGTAGAGGATGATTGCAAAGTCTGAAATTAGTTTGTAGAGTTTTAGCAACCAGAGCAGTGTTAACACAAGTGTTGGGTGATAGAACTCCAGCCCAGCAAAAATGCTTCTCAAAACAACCTTGGAACTCCTGATGAAAATTTACTTCCCCTTTCAGAAATGAGCTTTGGCTATGAAGCCTTCTCTCCCAATTTACCTGTTGCCTGTCTTTTCACACGTATACCAGATATGGTTTTTGGTGTGAAGTGGATTCTGACTGATTTGGTTAAGATCTTTGAGAGTGCAGACTGGTTTTTATTAAATTCTTTCTGACACAGCAAATAGGAACAATAGATTTTATTAAACATTTAGTAGGTGTGTGAAATGAATAAGTGAAAGAAGATGTGGGCTAGAGTTCTTGCTTGGAGCAGGACTCCTCTCAGCTTATTTTCCTGGCCCAGAGCAACCTGTGCTAGGCTGTGACTTTGTTTAAGGACCAAATGGGAAGAAAGGCCAGCTTAGAGTAAGGTTTTTGGACTGAGTGACTGGTTCCTGTCTTTATCCTGTCCGTGATGGGCCGCCCGTCCATGTGGGAGTGGAAGAGCTCTCCCTTCTCTCTCTGAAACTTGGCCTTTGGGGATCTTTCTGAAGGGATCTCCCTCCACATACCACCAAAGGCCTGAGTCAAGGCTAAGAGCCCAGAGGGGAGCCATAGCTGGGCTCAATAAGATTACAATTTTCTCTAGCTCTCATTACAAGCAGCTTATCTGAAGTTCACTGTTGTGGCTCTTCACAAACTCAGAGAAAGAACAAGGAAAATCTCATCTTTTCTTGTGTACTTTTCAGAGGGTCGATGAGTGGATGGCGAAGGAAGGCCTCTTAGATCCAAACGTCAAGTCAATTTTTGTCACCTGTGGAGACTGGGACTTAAAAGTCATGTGAGTATGAGAAGGACTTGCAAATTTTCAGAGCCCTCAGGAGCTGAGTCAGGGATTCCCTGCATATGTGGGGCTGTCAAAATTAGAAGAGGAATGGAAACCCTGCTGGTGAATGGGGGATAGGTAGGTCAAGGCACTACCAGGCCTGCTACTGTAAGGATAGCTCTCCCAATACTGGGCTACGTGTTATTGCCCTAGAAGGAAGATCTTTGCAGGGTTGTTGTTGGAGCTTTTTGTTGCTTTTAAAAAGCAAACACTGTGTACGTTGTACTGCCTCTATATAAGCACTATTTAATTGTTTTTTAAATAGCTTATTTAACAATCATGTGAAGCACTGTAGGATACCTATTTCATAGATGAGGCAGTTATAGTACAGAGAGAGAGTAATTTGCACAAGGACATATAAATGGCAGCGCCAGGGTTCATACTCAAGCAGCCTGGCTCCAGAGTCCTTTCTGTGCTACCCTCCTATCTGGGTAAGGCCCTGGTGATCCAACTCAGAGCCCAGTATAGAATGAGAGGGCTGCTGCTAGAAAGCTTCCCAAGTCTGAAGCATCTTCTCTTTCCTCCTTTATCCTCCTTGCTTTCCCCTCCTTTTTCTCCTGATCATGTTACAGAAAACAGAATTGGTTCCTTTGCTAGGCTGACTCTTCTGCATCCTGTCTGTCCTCATGGATGCCTGGTTTCTCACAGCCCCTGGGAATTAAAAGGGGGTAGAGGTGGTGGGGCACTATTTGCTGAGGATTGATAGAATTGATACTTCTATGTTCTTTGTGCCTGAAGACAGCAGTGTACACTCTCTGTGTGTATGTGCGCATGCATGCACACATTTGAGTATAGGGTAAGGCTCTATAGGGTGTGTTGTTAATCTGAGCTGGGGAGTAGTGACTGTGGAGTGACATTTCTTACCAGATCAGGATGTATAGTCTGACAGTACAGTTTTATGTCTTTGAGCGCTGGGGCTTTGAGATACAATTATGTACCTAGTATGAATGTCAGGTCTGTTACTGAACACCAACTCTTGGTAAACCCAGAGGAGGAGCAGACCCCACTTCACATAAACACATATCCATATGTCCCTTTTCCCACACTCCTCAGATTGTGTACACACTCCTCAGATTGTGTACACACACAGATTGCATACCACTAGGGATGTACACATAGGTCCAGAATATCTCTGTACTCCCAGATGACACTCATTTATCAGATAAATTATACAGGCTGGGTCTAGAAGCAAATATGAATCAGTGTTGGGCTTCACGTAAAGGTGATGAGGTGAAAGGCTGTGGTTCTTGTTTGTGGTTTGGAAAGCTTTGAGCACTTCCTACATCAGGGAACAGACTTGTGTGAACCCGTACAAGAAGAGCTCTTCAGGTGGGATTCAGGCTGCGTGCCCAGAGTTCTGGGGCTTCCATGGCCCAGGAAGAAGGCTCCTTGGCCCAATCCAGCTATCCTTTTCCTCACGAATAGCTCTTGCCATTCCATTGGTTTCTTTCTTCATCATGTACATTTCCCAAACATCTGTCGTTTAAAATGTTCGCCTCTAACTCTCCAACTATAAGTAGTGTGTGTCTCTGTGTATTTATGAAAACTTACCTGCATGTGAGGTTAGGGATTATCTGGTCTGATTCCTAGACTTGGACTTCTCCTCATGACATGGAGAGGACATTTCAAGGGAGTTTTCTTATTTGGGTCTGACCTATAGCACCAGTAGGGCCCTTGGTATGCTGGGCCTTGAATGGCTATTGATGGGTAGCTTAGAGGCCACTTTGCATCTTCAGAGAAATAATGCAGTTAATCAAGAAGAGGAAATGGCTTGGGAATCCAAGCATATCAGAAAAGAAACCAAAGTTAGATGAGTGCATACCTGTTCTCAGTTCTCCAAACTACCTTCTCTAGTAAGAGGTCGTATTTCCCTTTTATAGATGAAGGTGGGGAAAAGCCAAAACAGCTAATAAACCCTGAGACTCAAAAAGGTATAGACATGTAATTTGACAGAATTACATTTTAAGACCTTATAGGTTTTGGGAGACATGGGTAGAAGCAGCAGTGACTAACTTTGGTGGCTGGCTTAGGAGCCAGAGAAGCTCTGGAAAATGGAGTGCAGGAAGGAAACAGATGTCAGGTGGCAGGGAGAGGGTGGGGAGAAGAGCTCTGTGGCTGCTCATCAGAAGCCAGACTTGGTGTAACTGCTGGGAAGGCTCTTAATTAAATGTGTAACAAAATAAAAACAGCAGAGAGGAAACCTAAGTAGTGCTGCGTGACAGTGCACAGCTTATCCACGTTCCTGGAACTTCTCGTCAGAGGCTCATCAGATGCCTCTCGTCAGAGCCATCAACTTTTTTTATGTGCCTGCTAAAGTCTGCTGATTAGCCTGACAAGGGTAGTGTTAAATTGACACCCACAACTTGTTAGTATGTGGTTTGCTTTTTATTTTGACATCCATTTTCAGATTTAACCAAGTCTAAGGAATTCAGCAAATATTTTCATCTCACAGCATAGTTTCCTGGAGCTGGGACTCCTCATTGCTCTTCTCCTCCTCTTTCACTTCTCACTGTTTCCTCTCTCCCTTCCCCCACCCTTTCAGCTTCACATCACTTTTCATTGGAAAGGGCCTGATTAGTCAGGCACTGCGAAATGGGAACTGAAGTGGCAGCAGAAATCCCACTGGAGAAAAGAAGTCTGCTCTCATCCTGACAAAATCATTTTGTGTTCATCTTTTGTTAAAGCTGGATGAGTTGATACTCCAGGTTTGCATTGGCTTTAATGCCATAGTTGCAGAACTTGCTGAGGTGGGTTTTAATTTAGTGTGCATGAGTTTAATTTTTTTTCTAAACTTGTTCACGAAACAACCCTTGTTAAAGGGTTAGCCCCTGGTCAGCTTGCCTTTCATACCTTGTCTCCCTTCCCTTTATTTCCTTACAGGATTTAGTGTTGATTCACCAGTTTTCCCTGTTCTGTGTTGTCCAGGGGTCTGGTGGTGTTATAGCCTGTAGTGAGCTGTGCAGCTTCTCCAAAGGTGGCATGTCTCCAACAGTTTGAATCCACCAATAAATAGCTCCTTGGGAGATAGATGGGCAGTCTTTTCCTGTTGCGATTTACAGCCTTAAACCCGCTGGAGGGTCATTGTAAGTTGGACTGACTATGGCTGAGAGTGTTTTGAGTTTCTGCTGTCCGTGAAGGGAGTTTCTCTGTAAAGGGGTTCTATCTTTGACATTGTGGAAGAGCAAGATTGGTGCAGAGTGTGGGAGTGACTCCTGCAGACATCATCTTTAAGGATCTTGGCGTTTAGCCTGTAGCTTAAAGAGCAGGTTCATCAGCAGCATAGCACAGTAGCTGAGAAGCAAGGCCAGAAGATTTTCTTCTATGATTTGGGTCTGAGATCAGGAAGAGGGAAAGATGGGAGAGAAAGAGCTGGGAAGAAGGTGCATTTGGCCTATCATGCAGTCTAATAGAAGCCCTTTCGGAGAGGGTTGGGATTATCAGACACTGTACCCTGGAGGAGGAGGGTCCAGGGACTTGCTCACAATCTGTTAAGAGGACACTTAACGTCAGTCTCAGCCTCAGCCTCAGCTTCAGCTTTCAAATGAAAAGTTTTCTCTCTCTGGAGGTTGAGTGTGTAAACATTGGCCTGACTGACGTTTGGCTTTGTTATCCTGCCTGTCATGTGGGCTGCATACCCTACAAACTACATATATCCTCCTGCTGGTGTGGTATAGATATAGATAGACCTAAAGCATTGCAAGTTTAGAAAATTTGGAGATTGAAACATATTTACTCTGTAAACTTTTGTTAAAATCACAATAAAAGTTAAAAAAATGCCTTTTTATTTTTTAAAAAAATATTTACTCAGATTGCACTACTCACTGTGTTTGGGAAGATGCACTCCTTGGGGACTACTGAGGCATCATCAGGGTCTAGACTGCCAAAGAGCTGAGGTTGCTGTTTCCTGGAGTAAAGTACCACAGGGACAGATAGACCGGCATCCTCGGGAGAGCTCTGTGCAGTCTTGACTGTCTTTCCTATACCAGCCTGAGTGTGAAAGCAAAGAGAACTATACTGCTAATTCAGAAAGGTTCTGGATTTTCTCTCTGTCATCGTCATTGTGTTTATGGGATCTGAGGAAAATGACCCACAGACCTTAGCAATGGATGATAAGCGTGATCCTGGAAGCAATGTAAAGGGCCTACCCTGAGAAATTTGTGCCTCTAGGACTGAGGACTGGGACTTCTCTGGAGAAGTTTATCTCGAAGTTAGAATGAGCATTTATTAAGCACAATGAGCAGTCTTCTCCTGTGTGAGCTACAGCCTCTGAAAACCCGCTGATTCTGACTCAGCCGCACGAGATAGTGCTTTTACTGTATACTAGGAGCTGTGCTGTTCTCTTTGCACATGTTGTTGTTGTTGTTAAGTGCCATCGAGTTGCAGGCGATTCATAGCGATCCTGTGAAGGAGAGTCCTCGACGCTTGGATGCCTTTCATCCTCTCTCCAGGTTCATAGGGTTTCCAGAGGCAAGCTATTATGGAAGTGGATGCCACTCCTCCTTCTAATCTTTGCATATACCTTATTTAAGTCTCACCATTGTCATGAAGGGAGCTCTGGTGGCATAGTCGTGAGGAGTTGTGCTGCTCACCTAAAGGTGACATCTCTCTGGTGGTTTGAATCCACCAGCAGCTCTGCTGAAGAAAGATGAACAGTCTCCTATATGATTGACAGCTTCCAAAACCCCGCTGACCAGTTAGCTATGAGTCAGTGCTGAGAGCAGTGAATGACTACGTGACAGTCATTTGAAATAAGACTTTTTTTAAAACATAAAATTTTATTTTAATTATGGTTTTAATGAATGTTTATAGAGAAGTTAGATTTTCATTCATTCATTGTTTTACTTTTTACTCCCTCCCTTCTGCTTCCCCCAGTTCACTTTTTTAATATTCATTCATTGCATTCCCAGTCTTCTTTGCAATGAAATAAGAGCTTTATATAATTTTTTTTTCTTTTCTGTACCACATGTTATATAACATGGGAGGAAACTAAAGCCTGGAAAGAGAAGTAATTTATCAAGGGCACATAACCAGCTTATTACAGAGCAAGGATTTGAACCTAGGTAGTCTGATTCTTAGTTAGAATCAGATTTTATCTTACCTGGATCTACAGTCAATACCTTTGGTACCAGCAGTCAAGAAATCAGAAAACATTGCACTGTGAAAGTCTTCAGTCAGGGACCTCTCCAGGTTATTGAGGAGCAGCAATGTTAGTTTGAGGACTAAGGTATCGCTGATTCAGGCTGTGGTCTTTTCAGCCTCTTGCTGTGAATGTGAGAGGTAGGCGATGAATAAGGATAACAAGAAGAATTGATGCCTTTGAGCGGTGATGTTGGAGCAGAGTACTGAATATCCTATGGATGGCCAGAACAACAGACAAACAATGTCTTAGAAGAGGCACCACCATATTTAGGTTTAACTGTGGAGCATACTAGGCTTTGGTCTTTTACTAAAGATTTTCCAGGGCTGGAGCCATTGAGTCAAACAGAAAAGGCATAGCCAGAGTGCTCCTTGGAGTCAGAGATAATAAAGCTTCATCTCTTATACTTTGGGCATATTATTCAAGAGGCTGTTTCCTGGAGAGGGACATCATGCTTGGAAAAGTGGATGGAGAGCAAAAAAGAAGAAAACCCTCAACCAGATGGATTGACACTGACTGCTGCTTGAATGTCAGAAATCATGAGGATGGCACAAGGATAGGACAAGGTTCAGATCTGTCATACATTGGGTCATACTCGACTGAATGGCACCTAACGACAACAAACAGTCTGACTCTAGAACCCATGTGTTTAACTCTGTATGCCATCTGATGTCCATCCGTTGTGATCATGGCTTCGTGATATGGAGTGCCCTTCTGTCCTTTCCCTGCACTGAGTGGCAGAGCCTCCGACTGTTCTCTGACACTTTGGGCTGCTGGTTCCTAGGCTAGATGTGTTGGTGCAGATCTGAACTGTGATGTTCATTTTTATATGCAGCTGGAAGACATGGGGTGGGGAGAGATTTTGGGCTTCCTGATGACCTCCTTGCGGGGCTACAAATTAATGTGTCCTCAGATGTGTTTTAAGAAAATATCACTGTGGACACTTCAATCCTGTGGTACGTTTAGAAAGTGGTGGGGCATTTCGTTGTGCTCCTCACTTCATGAGACCATCACCCTTTGTCATCCTTTGCCCGTGGTCTGCCAGTTGGTCTGAGCACTGAGTGGCATCACCTTTGATTAGCACCCTCCTGGGTGAAGGGGCTTGGGTGAGAACTCCCTGCCAGTCCTGACATGTCTCATTTCCCTTTACTTTTATCTGTCAATGCAAGCGCGTGGGCTCCCCTCCTGAACTAATTTAGTTTGCATGTGTTTAGACACATTGCCAAATAGGGCTTAGCAAAGCGGAACTGAGCTACATCTCTTTCTGAGTAGGGAACGAAAGGTGGATGAGTGCTCCTCCACAAACCAGAGAGAATCGTGGATGACATGGACTGTGTGTGTGCAGGTGATAGGCATTCTGCCTTGGCCCGCCCAGCTCACAGCGGGCCTGCACAGCCATCTTCTGGTCGTCAGCAGGGGCACATGAGGGATGGCTCTCTCTCTTAATGAATTAGATTTTTCAAATGGGGCTAAGACTAGAAAGAGAGCAAATCTTGAAGAATGTTCCCTGTCCTGTCCCCCCATCTTCACCCCCAGCAGAAGCAAAATTCAAAGTCAAGTTTAGTGAGATTTCGCAGGGCAGGGAGAGAGTTCATAAGGTTGTGTCTTTGCTTCTAACCCTAAAACTCCCTGTGAGGTTAGCAAGATGGCTTTTCTTTCTAAGCCTGTGAGAATTATATTGAAAACGTGGACAGCTGAATGCTCCCGTTTTCCATCTTGCTCAGAGCTCTTCATTTCCTCCTCAGTCTCCTAAGATTCTTATCAGGCCTCACCAGGGAGAGATGGAGGGAAGGAGAAGGTAGTACCCAGAGTTTCCCCACTTTAGAAGTAGGGTTCAGCCTAATGGATTGCCGTAGTGAGGAGATGGTTGACAGCATGATTTTTCTGTCAGACTAATGCCTGCCTTTTCCCTAGTGCTTAAATACCCTGTGTCATACCACACTTGGGTACCATCCAGTCAGCAGTTATGGGGGCATCTGCTGTATGTGTAGTAATTACCATATTGTGGGCTTCTGCTTATGCATAAGGAGTAGGAATATTGCTACAGAAAACAGAAGAGCCATCAGGGGGTCTTGGTGAGGGGCTCCGTCTTATGGATATGAGGCCAATGGGTCAGCTTTCTGTCCATGAAGAGGTACTCTGGGTGGGCAAGATTGGATCCAAGTCAGCACTGGCCCCGGTGCACAGGAAATGTGTGTGTGAGGGCTTCAAGGGGTGAGGGTGGGAGTGTGGGTTTGCTAGAGGTTGCACAGGAATTCAGGGCCTTAGTGTTACAGCCCAAGCCTAGAGAGAACGGGAACTAGACCTTCTGCTGCCCTCCCTTCAGCTTCCCTAGAGCCCTCTCGTCAGCAGGGGTACATTGGGTTAGCCCCAAGAAGGCAGCTTGAGTTGATGGGGTCATGTTTCAGCTGCAGCTAATCCAAGTCACTCGATATAAATCTCTTGCTGCTGCCTCTTCCCTCCCTCTCATCCCCAACCCACAGACAGGGAAATGAATCCTGGCCCTCGCCCTGAATACATCATGGCAGGCCTGCCTCTAATGAGAGAGGGCCATTCATTGTGGGGTGAAACTCCCTGCAGAGCTTGGGATGCCATTAATTAAAGAAGAACCACCTGAAGCCAGTGGTGCGGCGCAGCCTGCCACGCTCAGATGGAGTGGTGGTGGGGTAGCCTCGTTAGCTTGACAGCTCCTTGGGCTTGGAGTTCTTGGCTTGGAGGAGTGAGGAGTGCCCCTCCTTTCCTCTGAATCTGGCCGCCTTAGGAATATATGAAGGCCCCCACCTACTCATGCCCTGGGCTGAGAACTGGCAGGAAAGGGGCTTGGCAGGAGATTATCCCATCTCCTGTGTGCGGATCCTGAGGCAGGCATAGGTTTCCCTGTCACCAGAACAAGCTTCTGGTTCCCAGGCTGTGATCTCTGGACTGTTCTTCATGTAGTCAAGTCCTTGACTTGCAGGTCAGTGGGCATCCCACCCTATATTCTCTTTTCAGAGAGCATTTTTAGAGATGACTAGTGAGCTCTGGAAGGACTGAAGAATTGGGCCTAGAAGCCCTGTTGTCTGGCCAGCAAGCATAGATAGATAGCGTCTCTGCTTCACAAACAGAACTTCTGGTCTTCTGATTTTCTGAGCATTTCAGGCTGACGGATGGAACTCTAGTAGCAGCCTCATCTTATCACCTGGGAGTGTATCAGAGAGTCGGAATCACTTTAGTGATTTCTAGGAATCCCCTAGAATAGGAATTTGCTCAGTTAAAACCCTGTGAAAAGATAAAAATGCTTTACTTTGCATTTGATCAAGCTTTGATATGTTTACAGCAGCAGGTACCTCATGTGTTGACCTGTAACAAACAGAACTTATGACTAGAATACTCTTTGTTATTTAGTTGGTCCCAAGGCAAGTATTGCTTCCTAGGTTCTACTCTCAGTTTGGTCTTTGGAGTCCTCATTCCTGGCAGGGAGAGTTATAGGACTTGAACCCTTCACTTTAACCCAAAGTTACAAGTAGTCCAGTCATTCTCTACTTGTCAGGAAGACACCTTCGTTCCTGTGGCTGTGGCACTTCAAAAGAGTCTCTGGAAGTCTAACTCTGTGCTCTGTGACAGGAATTCTGATCAGCGTCTGGTTCTAAGCTCTACAGCAGACGTCCTGATAGGCCGCTTCAGAGAGCGTTAGAACCTGCTGAGGGTTTGACTTTACTGGTTCATCTTTGTTTCCCTAAGATTCAGCGTGGAATAGATCTCTTGCAAGGCCACATCTCCTGGGACTTGAGCTACACTTCCTTTGTATTTGAACCTTTTTTTTTCTGGCTTCCCAAGTGTTGGCCACTTCTTTGGTCCCCTCTTTCCTCAGGCAGCTAGAGAGTGAAGTCTGGAGGGCCTTGTCTCCTACACTCTACAGGGAAAGGGCCACTTGTTACTCTTAGAATATATTTTCCTTCGAATGGGTTTGGGGTTTTTTATAAGATCAGTGTTTTTAAATTTTTTATGTGAGTCTTGAGTATCAATCGAGTATCAGCTCAATGTTTTCTTTTTTCTCCAGTATGCCAAGTTCTTTATTGGTTTCATTTCTTGCATTTGAAATACTTCTCAATCCTTGGCTTGGAATTCTTTGCCTTAGTTATTCTTTAAAAAAGAGAAGAAAAAGCCAATCAACTTCTTAGAACACTCTAGATTCTTAACTAGAATCACCATTGAATACTTTAACTCCTGTATACCATTCAAAACCAGATGTAGCCATTTTCAGGGACCTTAATGATCTCAATATCCTTAAGGCTTGTAACATGGCTTTAATATTGCCAGCTTTAAAAAAAGATTCCTGCAGAAACACACACAAGTAAGCAGAGTAAACAGCTGGCTTTTGATGTCATTTTCTACAAGTTTATACCTGTGTAAGCACTACCAAGGACAAGGTAAAAGAACTTATTCCTAAATCCCAGAAAGTTTCCTTATTCTTCTCTTGAACAATAATGCCTTCCTACAGCCAGATAACAAATTTTTTTAACTTCTTTTAATTGGTTAGTTTTTGCTTGTCTTTAACCTTCATTTGTTGTTGTTGTTGTTATGTGCGGTCGACTATGACTCATATGTAACCTTATACACAATATCTCTGAACTCTGCTCTACCCTGAGCCAGTCTAATATCTGTGACACACTTACCCCCACTAGCCCAGTTATTGTGTCATCTGTGGTCTTCCTGTCTTATGCTGTCCCTTGACCCTTCAAGCATGATATCTTTCTCCAAAGACTGGTCCTTTCTGGCTACATACCCAAAGTATGGGAGACAGAGTCTCAAAATACTTACCTTAAAGGAAAAGTTTGGTTTCACCCTTTTCAGGACAGAACTGTTTGTTCATTTACTTCATCTAAAAAGTACGTTAATGGATGTGTTCTGTTATGCCTGACATTGTGTTCAACATAAGTGAGATTCATTCACGGTTACATAGCTTTGGTTTGGCTTATTTATTGTGATACAGTATTCCTGGCAATGTAGTATGTAAGGAGTTTTTCTGCTAGCCCAGAGGCAGGTGGAGGAAGATGGGAAATCTCCCTTGCTGTTTACAGCTTCTGAAAACCTGCTGGGGGGTCAGCTATGAGTGAGTTCCAACTGATGGCACATAACAACTTTCCATTGTGTGACCATTCTACAATTTATTCTTTTGATGGACTACCCATATAAATGCTCAAGTAATAAGAGAATCTTCTTAGGTCCTTCTACCTGTTTAATCTCTATCACCTAATTCATTTCCTGGAAGACCACATTGTCTTCCCTGTCTCTTTTGGAACCTTTACTGGCCTTTTTCCTTTCTGAACTCCTGTTTTAGAAAGTCTAACTGTAGGGCTGTAGAGTAACCTTTGAACTCTGCTGTCCAACCCATGTGTTGGTTTTTTTTAACCGATGTCTGTTAAATGCCTCCTAAGTACCTTGCATTGTTCCACAATATTGAGGGTACAGCAGTGAACCCTCAGGTAGATAAACAGAAAACCCTCAGAACCCAGAGAGATGAAACTTCTTGCCTTCATGGAGCTTATATTCATTCTAGTACAAGCATCTTGAACTGGATCCTTTTGCATTTTGTGCCCTAATACCAGAAGAATCTCAGCCTTGTCCAGATTCTTTTATGCAGGGGGCTGCTGCAGGAGTTATGTATGTTGGTGGTACTGTCTTTGCAAGGTGTTTTGAGATTTGTGGACTTTAATCTTCCTTTCAGCTGTTGCCTGTCTGGCAGTGAAAGGGTTTCTCAGTATTGGTGCTTCTCTTCCACTATCCAGGAGTCTGATTCCCTCAGAGGAGAGAATTAATCTCTAACTTTCCATGCCTGTAAGGTGAGTGACCTCTCTTTTGTCAGCGCTTGCCAATCTATCCTCTAATTCCCAGCCAGGGTAATGGAGACATTACTTTGTGCTAAAGCAAACCACTAGTTCCTTCAGTGCTTTGCAGATCCAGGCAGTGGAGTAGAGGAGCCCTGCAGGTATCTCCTCACAGATGCCCAAGCACCTGGAGGTTAGATGGAATTGCATGTGGGCAGTTACAGTTCTTTTTTTTTTTGTTTGTTTTGTTTTTAATTTTATTATTTTCGTGTGCGTGTACCGTCAAATCAGATCTGACTGGTACAGGAGGAGATTGTCCCTCCTTCCCCGGCAGAGCATCTGGTGGATTCGAGCCGTTTGCCTCTAGGATTGTAGTTGCAGGTCCTTGCCACTAGGCCACCAGAGCTCCCCTGCAGTTACAGTTCTTAACAATAGTTTGCAGATTCAGCAAGGGACAATGCCTGCCATCATGTTTTTTCAAGCCACCATCCATATCAAGAGTGACTACTACAGTTTTGTCTGAATTCCAAAAAAGGTCATGTTCCTAAGAACATGGGAAGAGACTGCAAACCACCCCAGTGAGGACGAAGCGGCAGGGAGCAGGGTTCTTAGGAGGTGAGGATCAGGGAGCGCCATGCTTAAACGATTTGTGGACTCTCGGAGCTTAGCTCTGTCAGGCTTTGGGAAAGATGTCTGTGAGTGGGTGGGATAAATTCTCAGTGTCCCTGGCTAAAGGGTGACACAACTCAGACTTGATAGTTCTATAAAATTGTTTCTTCCAAAGCCTTCGAGGATATTGGTTTGGGGAAGAAAGCAAGCCAGCCCGGAGAATACTGGGAGCCTGACAGGCCTTTTTCTCTTCGATTCTTTCTTGCAGGCAGCCTGAGGCAGCCTGTCTCTTTGTTAACAGAGTGACAGCAATGTGACACCATGGAAATAATTACTAACAAATCACGGTGCTGACTGCAAGCAGCTCTCTGTCTTCAGAGGCATGTCAGGGTGCATTAGAGCAGGACTAGAGGAGCGGCCCATGTGGGGGCTGAGATACAGTCTACACTCAGACACTCTCTTCTTCTCCCCCCACCCTGACCTCTTTCTGCAGTGTTGGACTTGCTTGTTCTTGGCCTTTTCCCTCTAGGTCATCTGAGGGACCAGCTGGAACTGTGACTTGCTTCTTCCTCTGGGTAGGTATCTAGGTCTCCTTTCTTTACTGAGGAACGAACACCTGAGTAGTGATGAAAGCCAGGACTTCTTCTGTTAGGTGGCTTCCAGAAGGTGGATGGCATGTTCCCATTTCTGATTTACTGTCTTGCAGGTGGAACTAGCTTCCCTTGCTAGTGGTTTGGGGGGTGACAGAGTATTTGCTCCAGCTGGACCCAAGGGGAGGCAAGCCTCACATCTGAGTGTTAGCTCTGATCCCTTCCCCCACTAGCCCTGGCTCCTTAAATTGCCATAGTCAATTTTTGGTAAGTCGACTTTGTCCATTCCCTCTTGGTTAGCAGAGTGATTGCTCTGACTGTCAGGGCTGTAAATAATGTTCCCAGTATGTGTGGCTGGAGGCAGCCTTGTGGGGTGGGGAAGGGAGTGGAAGGAGGAGCAGTACTCCGATGGCTGGCTTGCTCGCACCCCTCCCCTCTCATACAATATTTATCCAGGGATGGGAGTCAGATGCAGCGACCTCAGGGGTCACCCAGTTAAATAGCTTCTGAACCTCCCTGCATTCTAATTGCTGCAGTTGTCCTTTGCTCTAGAGACTTCTCCTCCCCATTGTCTGCTGAGGCACACACTAATGGCTGTTCTCCCTGGCCCTGCTGGAAGGCATGTGTGTGTAGCAGGGGGCTGGGGGGAGGGAGAGAGCTCATTGCTACCTTCCTTTCTCTGGGGATGAGAGAATCTAGGTCCTATTAACAAGTGGCTTTAGCTAGGAGGAGCACAATCCCTTGCCTTCCCCTCTCCAAAGCCAACTGTAGAAAGAGGCCCAGGAAGTTGGCTTGGTTGACAGAGCTAAGGACCTTTGCCTATTTCTAGCCCTCTAACTGGAACTTGGGACTAATGACTTCTCTATGGGCAGCATGGAGTCAGGAGACACACCTTGAGTATTTACTCATGAACATCATTTTATATTTCCATGGTCCCACATTGAGGGCTTAGAAATTCCTAATGAATATTACTTCCTATTGAAATATTGGGAAAAGATTGGTCCAATGCAAAAGTCTGCTTGGTCTCCTGAACGTTGAGTTAGAAGGTTGATTGGTGTTAAGACGGGCCACATTTTTACTAGGATCTTTTGTAAATTTCAGTTACCTTCACTATAGCTCTTTTCACCCTAAACATGCTGTTGGAACTACCTTTAAAGGAGCATAATGTATCCCCAAAAGCACTGGCCTGTAGCAGCTGCTTCAAGTCCACCTGTGTTGAGGGCTTCTTCAGACCCAGTAAGTACTATACTGAGTCTTGTAAGAGTGACCAAGTGATCAGGACAGAAAGAACAGCTTATACATACCTGATCACAAGGATAAGTAAGGTAGACTGTGAGAACACTGTGGACACAAAAATTCTCTGAGAACCCAGAAGAGAATACTAGAGATAATGAGTACAGGTTTTATGTTGTTATTGTTGTGGTTTTTTAGCAATAAAACAAAAAAAGTTTAACAAAATATTGAAAGAATCCCAATGTCACAAAATACCTAAAAGTTGACCTGCTCTGTTTAAAGTTGGGGCAAGGCCATGCCCATTCTTCCTTCACTTCCCCGAGTTCATGAAGTGGCCTGATGATCCATCAGAATCTTAAAGCCCCATGGTGCACAGCCCCATCACTGCTGTCCAGTTAGCTCTGCCTCATAGTGACCCTGCAGGAGGTTTCTGAGGCTCTGAGTTTTAATCGAAGACCGTCCATCTTTCTCTCGAGGAGCCAGTGGAAGGTTCAGACCTCCAGAGACACTCCGCCTTCAGGTTAGCACTGCAGCTCATTACAGAGTTTGCCACCAGAGCTTCCTTCAGAACCGTTGGCTTGTCTTTACAGAACAGAGCATGATTCTTTCTAGGCCAAGTGCTAGCACATCTTGAATGAATCAGGGCACAGTGAACAGCCTGGAAGTTCTTGGGAACTGTGTCCTTGAGTGCCTGCATGGGAGTAGAGGTCAGATAGCATTCCAGATCCTGAACAGGAGGAGGATGCCTCTCTGTAGAGCCTCCAGAGGGCATTGTAGGCCATACAAAGGCAGCTTGCATGCAGGGTCAGGATGGCCACAGGCTGGGTCAAGACTGTAGTAACATGAGATGGATGAAGCATCTTAGAGACAGATCAGCCTGTTAAGAAGCTCCTAACTTCCTGGCCAATGAAAGAATAGCTTATCAGTTGAGCTTATCACCAGGTACTCTGGATAACTCTTCTTTCCCTGCTTACTCCCCACTCTTGGGCTTCTGCCATATTATCTGAGGAAGAGAGCTTTGGCCGGATCTAGTGGCAGTGCCAACATGTCCTGTGGCCACAACAGGTGGGAGCATTGTGCCCCTTTAATTTGAGGAGTTGTCACAGGAGGTGCCATTGTCTGTTGTTTCACTAGGGAGGAACTGGGAAGGTACAACCTGCATGATTTCATGAAGTGCTTGTGGCACTGGGGAAGTGCTTGTGGTGCTGTGTACTTCCTTTGGTATTTTTGTGGGCACCATGTAGTAGAAATGGAGATTGTTGGCAAGTGGACTAAAAAGAAGTGGCATGGGGAACCACTATATATATGTGTGTGTGTGTGTATATGTATATATGTGTATATATATGTGTATATATGTGTGTGTGTATATATATATGTGTGTGTGTATATTTATGTATATATATATATATATATGTGTGTGTGTGTGTGTGTATATATATATATAAAGTACCCCTTGGAGACTTCAAACAACTGTTTGGCAATAGGGATTTAAGGTTGATAATCCATGGAGGTTGGGGTGTCCCTCTGTACATGTTTGTATCGTGCTGTCTGTTTGGGAACTCTCCAGAGCAGCATGTCTGGGAACATTTCCAGCTGTGCCGCCAGATCCAGACGCAGGTGACGGCCTTTCGTCTGTACCATGGGGAAAACAAGAGGAAATTAAATGTCATTTGCCCCCTGCACAGCAGGTTGCTGCCAGATCAGACACTGCTGATCAGAGCTGTACAGAGGGCACTCGAGGGAAGGCTTACGCCTGCAGCCATGCCCTCTGAGCTGTGGAGACTCCCAGGTGATGGTTTGGCTTACTCCCAGGGTTTTCTCTGCCCGGCTGGGCTCACCCTGGCCTAGAGCCAGCCTTGTGCTATGTGGCAGCTGTGGCCTGTGCCAACCTGACGGGCTGTGTGTGTGTGTGTGTGTGTGTGTGTGTGTGTGTTTGTACCAGCAGGAAAAGAATAAGGGAAAGGGCAGAGCATGACAGTAGAGCACACCCAGGAAATATTGAGGTGCTCAGGCTTAGAAAAAGCTTTGTGGTATTGAGGAAGGAACACGTCATTAGAATTAAAGAGACTTAGGTTCATGTTCTGGTACTTCAAATAAAAAACCAGAACAGTTGCCATCAAGTAGAACTGTGATCCGTAGAGGTTTTAAAGGACTGTGATTTTTAAGAAGTGCATTGCCAGGCCTTTCTTCCTAGGTACCTGTTGGTGGATTCAGACTGCCAGCCTTTCGGTTAATAGCCAAACACATAACTGTTTGCACAGCCCACACCCTTCATTTCTTCATCTTTAAAATGAGAATTACTATTACCTCAAACTTCTTATGCCTCCTACTGGGATTGCCAGCTGAACCTTCCTTGCTTCCCCAGGTCTGGAAGGATGACCTGTAACCCTTTGACCTGAGGCTTCTAGCAGGAACTATGATTTGAGTTGGCTGAAGTTGATGTGAAGTAAAGGGGTTGTAAGTTGGTCAGGAAGGCACAGCAATAGTCTCTCGCTGCCTTGGGCCCCACCTTATCCTCGTCCTCTGAACCAAGCATCACAGGGTCTTTATGAGGTGACTGTGGCTGAAGGTGTTTACAGTGAGGTGGAAGACTTGCCAGACATCACCTGTCTGCTTGGGAAGCTCAGCTCACTACCTCCAGCCTCCCATTTACATTCCCTTTCCTTTTGGGAAGGACCTCAAGGATTGTCCCAACCCCTCCCTTTCCTTGAAGACCTGGTATCGGGCTGTAGTTCTCAGCTCTGTGATGACATTTATTAACAGAGCTTTGGGGAAAGGTGTTTTAATATTGTGAGAGTTTGCTTTCGAAAACTCCCTACCTTCCCCTTTGTGTCCCCCCCATCCCCATCTGAAGCTGGCGGTGAAATTCATTAGTGTTCCCTGACAGGCAGTGGCGACAGAGGCGTTCGCTGTCTGCTTCCCGCTCCCTCGCTCTCGTGCTCCTGCTTCATGCACACTGATATTTAAAGCTGATGGGCTGCTTATAGACTTCTTGTACCATGACAAGTTTGGGGAGGGGATTGGGAGAGAAGAGGCAGACAAGGAGCCAGCTGTCACACTGGTATTTCAAACACTACTCTCTCCTGACCCTTTGCAGGCTCCAGCAAGTGTATCATCTTTCTGAATCCTGTGGTTGGAATTGTAACCTGCAGCCATCCCAAAGGACAGGAGCAAACACGGGGGCAAAGTGGGTTGAGAAGTCGGCAGTACATTCTCCCAGAGCTGTGGTCAGGCAGAGAAGGGACAGAGTTTCTCTCTCTCTCTGTCTCTCTCTGGGTGTGAACTTGAGTAAAGGAGATTGAAGTTGGGTTTGTGTCAGTGCTTCCCAGCTTTGCCCTCCCATCACTAGAGAGCAGCAGTCTGTCCTGAAGTAATCATTACATTTCATGTTGTGGTTATCCTCTGAGTTGGGCCTGGAAGCTCCCGAGTATAGGGATCAGCTTCAACCAGCCTCTATTTCTTAAGGGACCAGGGTCTTGGTAATGTCCATAAATATGTGGTGGGCATTTTAGGATAGAAAGCTCTCCTGTTTTGAGTCTAAATTGGGCCATTGGCTTGTATTCCCTGATGTTTATATGCTGATTCTTTGACTTCAAAGAATCATTTCTGAGCTGTCTCCTCTGTCTATCTATCTGCTCTCACTGAGCCAGGCTTCTTTTACTTCATTTCTATATTAAAGTGGTTCTTGAACTTTCCCTCAGCTTGTCATCCCCAGCAAGGCTTCTCCAAGGTCTTGTTCATAACTATAGCACTTTTCTTCTCAATGCAGGTGGCCTGGAAGCATCTGCAAAGACTCTTGCATGTTTGGTCTTAACTGATCTCCTTCTTGCCAGAATCCCTCCTATGGGCCCTTTATTATTTATAAAATGTGTTTCTGTTGGTTTGCTCATTCAGTCCTTACATAGGGAGGCATGGAAGTGATGGAACTTCCAGGAACACATGGTCACTTGACCAGGTTGCCTGTTAGTGTGGTAGATTATGGTGTACTAGGTGGAGGTTGGACTACCTCACTCCATTTACACACACAAAGACACAAATCTGAGGTCTTTTTTTTAGCTCCTGGTGCCATCACTGCTCAGTTTCAAGCAGTGACATGCTCAATTTTAGACACAGCACTGTGTGTGTTTTGTCTGTCTGTCTGCCTGCCTAGAAGATAAAGGAGGTAATGGAAAGAAATGCTGTGGACTTTTCCTATTGGAGATTGCAGCCAAAAGACTTTCTCCCTTCAGATACAGATGTATTCTTGATCTGTCAACAGCCATTGGTAGGCTCACTCCCAGTGACTCCCCTTGTACTCCATTCGGCCTTCCTACCCACTTATCCTATTTGTCTCTAACAGGGGTTTCTGGTTTGAGGCTATGTCTCTGGGTATCTTTCTGTCCCATCCTGTTCTTGCTGATTCCTGCAGCTAGCTAGCACACTGACTGCTAGGCCTGCCTGGGCTGGGCCCACACTGTGTCTTCTGACATGATGTGTCTCGCAGGTGAGATGGATACTAACCAGCTTTGATAAGTAGGAAGCTCGAGCATTAATTTTTTATACATCAGCAGCAGCCAAGTGAGTGAATTCAATTATGAATCTGCTTTTTCTTCACCCTCCCCCTCATGTGGTTGTTCAGAGAAGATACTAAAGAACCTGTTGAAAGAGAAACCCCTATTTCCTAGCTTGACCCCCTCACTAATTCCGGTTAAATTCTCACACTGTTGCTGTGGTGACACATTGTGTCCGCCTCTGTTTGTATAAGAAGATACAGTGGGGGTAGAAGGACCAATTTGTGCAGAGATAAAAGGTGTCACAGGCAGATAACTAACGTCCCAGCATCGTGCCTGCTCTCATTGTTGCTCAATTTGCTCTGTGTGTAAGCTCAGCCTTCCCCTCTCTCTTCCTTCCCTCCCCTTGGTCATATTTTACTCCGATGCCACAGTGTAATGATGCCCTGCGTAGTGGGGGAGGAGATAGGCACCTCTGGCTGACAGCCCTTCCTGATAACCAAATTCCAGCCCATCCATCACAGGCTACTCTCCTCAACTTGAGGAAAAGTGATCATGAAAGGCGGGCCGTTTATCATTCAAGTCTGTTTATCTCTGCTGGGTGGGGGAATGAAAACAGGAGAGACAAAGAGCTATGTCCTCAGCTAAGTGCTGCCGGGGCTGAGATGGTGTGTCTTTGTTGGATATGGGTTTGCATTGTGCTGTTTGTCAAGATTCTGATTAGGTGGGACTTCTATATTGGGGCCCCACAACATGGAACCTTGCTTGAAACTTGGCCATGGGACTTGAAAAAAGGCATATGAAATTGTGGCAGTTCTGAGATGTGGAACTGGTGACGTTCCTCATGAATGTTTGAAATAAGCATCCTGCACAGGGACACATTCCAGTCATCCTTCCTGGGTGTTCCCTTGGCAGCTTTTCCCTTCTGGCTAGTTGGTTGGAGTCCACTGGCCTACTCCTTACCAAGCATGGTTCTTCTTGGCTTTGCCATTCAATGATGATTTTGAAGAAGCCTAGGTCTTCTTGGCTCTGTGATTCAGCTATGATTTTGAAGACGCCAGAGCTTTTCTTGTTACGTACCTTTGCATAACAGAACAGAATAGTTTGCCTCCTGCTAGTACGCAAGTTCATACATACCTAGAGCTATTGGGCATCAAGGATTGACAGATCCAGGTTAGGATAGCAAGAATGGTTGGAAATTCTGCTAGCCTCTTTAAGTACTTGGGTCTGCTAAAAAGTGAGAGTGACATGTAGCTCTGTGAGTTGAGGTTTCCTCTGAAGCTAGGAGAGAAAAGGGCCCGTAGGAATCGTGTCCATGACCTAGCATTCTGGAGTATCTCCCTGGTGTCTTACTAGTTTTGGTTGTTGCTGTCTCTCTGGTAGGCCTCCTTGGATACTGCTAGTTCTCTCCTCTGCCTGCTTCACTTAAACTTCAAAGCCGAGCTCCTCCTCACAATGGCTTCACCCTGGCCATACCCTTTAGTGAGGGTGGCATTCCCTTAATGAGCTCCCCTGCTTTCTTTGCCTGGCGCCGGGCTAGCAACACCTGTTTGCCATCAGGGCTGTCTGGGTCCAGCCACAGTGACTTGGTTTGCAGCTAGCTGGTGGGGCTGAATGAGGGGTGGGTGAGGTGAGCCGAGGAAGACTAAGCTCTTTTTGCTTCTTGCTATATGCTTACGTCCCCATTCCTCCGCACACTGTTGTCTTCTTTTTAAGTCTGTTCAAGGCTCTCTGCTGCTTTCATTCTTGTTTGTTGTTGTTAGCAAAACGGGTACTAAATGAACTTAAGGAGTAACCCACCTTTCTAACTTCCTCAGAAAGGAGGAGTAAAGAGGCAGCCAGGATTCCAAGAGTAGAACATAATGTTCTGGTGATCACTGGGCTAATGTGCTAAGAACAGAACCACCTGGTAAATGCTAGAGGTTTGGCTCTTTATGGCCCTGAACATTGTTTGGAAAGTGATCACATCCCTGGTATAGACCCTACAAGCAGGATTGGGAAGGGACTTCCTTAAAGGAGGCCCCTTGCATCATGAAGCTGAAGGAAGTTTTGATTTGAAAAAAACCTGTTCCTTTTTATGGTCTGGACATAATTGGCTTTTTCTATTGGCCATCGGTGATGTCATTCCGACCCTAATAAAGAAGGGGAAATCACACCTGTGGACTTGGTGCATAAAATTTCATTGGGCAACAGTAATAAGCATGGCCAGATGATGTTTGGGCAGTTGGGGAGCTTTGTGCCCAGTGACTCCAGCTGCATGGAGACCAGGGCACCATAAACCTGCCTGCACATTTATGCCCGAAGGCTAGCAAGGCTCACTGCCAGTGGCTCTTGGGATCAGTATCTTGTAGAATTCACAGCATTCCCGCCCTTTGTGCTGGGAGACTTTTGCCCTCTTCCTTTCCAAATTGGAAGAACTGTGGAACCCTTGGTCCTCACTGACCCTGGCCATGTACCCAGGGGTGGCTTTGCTCTGAAGAGCACTGAGAGCACACACTTAGCCAGTGCCTTGTGCAGTCAGAAAACTTAGCTTCCATTCCTAGTGCTGTCCTTGACTTGTATGATTGAGCAAATCCCTTTCCTTACCTGATCCTCAGTTTCCTCTCTTGTGTACAGGATAACTCTAACGCACCTTCCTCCAGGAATAGTACTAAAGTGTTCTCCAAGCGAGAATAGAGTTTTGTTAGAGAGACGTATGTGTAGCTGTCTTCCCACGAGGCGCCTGGGGTTCAAGTTTGGCCATTTGGTTCTGTGTCTCTTGGGAAGGTGATGCTGGAATCTGTTCCATCTATTCTGCTGACATCCTGGAGTCATGGGGCTGTTGTTATGTGCCATCACCTGAGACTCCTTGTGACTCTATGCAAATAGATCTGAACCTTGCCCTCTTCTGACATAATCTCACTGACTCCGACACACCAACCCCCATTACCCCAGTTACTGTGTTAATCCATCTCATGGATCCAAGGAAGGATCCAGAGGGGATCTCTAGATCTAGAGGGTCACAACCTAAATCCCTGTGTACAGTGTCTGCAGACTGTATATGTTTATGCAAGTGCCTGGGATTCCTGAGTTAGAGTTATGATTGTCAGACCCCATCTCATTCATACAGGCGTAGGGTACAAAACAATACTCAGAATTGCTGCTAAGTCATATCTGAAGTTGAATGTCTCTGGTCATTCCTTAGTTTGGCCCCTTTGGTACAGGCCCTCCTCTGAGAAGGATAGGATCCTGTTGGACTGGATCTTTACTCCCTGAGTAGAAATGCCCACAACTGTGGTCTGCCCTTGAAATCCTACTGAAGAGGGATCTCCTCTTTCTGCCAGTGGTGGTGCCTGTTGTTAGGTGGGTGAAATCGAGTTGAGTACAACCCATAGCAACCTAGTGAATAACAGCTATGAATCCCTTCCTTTCCTGTGCCATCCTCACAATTTCACACACACTCGAACCCATTGGTTGCGTGTCAGTTCAACTGGTTGAGGGTACTCTTCTCTTTGACCGACTCTCCACCTCCAGGGTTAGTGAGCGGTAATAGGCTTTGCCCTTGGTTTATGGCAAATGAAAGAAGTAGGGTTGTCTAAGGGTGATTAAGATAGGTGTTCCAAGTCAAGTGCCTTTTACTGGGCAGTCTTTACCTGTGCAGATTCTGAGGTTTCCAATGGCACCCTCACTAACAGACCTTAATACAGGTTTGGTTTGTTTTTCTTTTTGTGTACCATCTGATCGGGTCTGACTGGCACAGGATGAGCTTGCCCCTCCTTCTCCAGGCAAAACATCTGGTAGATTCGCCTTCGGGATTGCAGCACAGCTTCTTGTCACTAGGTCACCAGAGTTCCCTTTAATAAATAGTGGGATAGCTGAGCTCAGCAAGCATTTTTACAAACCTTAAGAATAAGGAACATGAAATAAAAATTGAAGGTAATAATAAATTTATCAATCAGTTGACCTTTCCTCCTTAAAAAGCTTATCCAAGTTTCTCATATCTGTTGTCTTTGATTCCCTTATGAACACATCCTACCTGAATATCCCATCATTATCTTGACTTTAGCCAGAATTTCTGTGGCAAGAAATTGACCGGTTGTAGTTAATGCTACTGTGCCCATATATTTTAAGAGGAGCCTTCCTCCCGGTCTTAGAAACTCTTACTATTCCAACTATAGGGAACTCTGATGGTGTAGTCTGTGTAGCAGATGCTCACACAAAGGCTACCTGACTTAGTGGTTCAGATACTGGTGGCTCCGTAGGAGAAAGATGCACAGTCTCCTGTTGCAGTTTGCAGCCTTGGATAACCCAGTGGAGGGTCACTGTGAGTTGCAACTGACTCCACAATAGGGAATGAAACTGACTAAACTGACTGAAACCTGCAGTATGAGCTTCCTGTTGTTAGGTGCTGTTGATTTGAGTCCCCTGATCTATATCTTGTGCCATCCTCAACATCTCTGACGCACTTGAGCCCATTGCTGCAGTCACTGTGTCAGTCCATCTGTTTATCTTCCTTAGTATTCAAATAATGGAAGGTTAAACTGCTACAAATTTTTTAAAGTGGAATCAGTCATCTTTTCTAGGTCCTCATAGTCAAGCTGCCTAGAAAAGGGTTTTGTGCTTGTAGTCTTTTGTACCTCTGACTCTTCAGCACATTCCAGACTGGCTTCTATTCTCACTAGCCCATTGACACTGTTTTCATCAAGGTCACTTGTCACTTCCTAATTATCAAATCCATTGAGATTTTGTCAGCTCTCATCTTACTTGACTACTCTATGGCACTTGACATTAAAAACCTGCATTTTAAGCTAAAAAATCAGTTATCTGTCTTCTAGAAAGAGGAAGCTAGCTTTTGTCACAGTTCAGGTAGACCACAGATGATGTGAAGTGGGGTTGAAAGAGTGTGTGTGACCTTGGGTTTCTGACATTTTTATAAAAGTCCAGAAGCCCTGCCCTCTGAGAACGGGATGGATTGAGGAAGTCCTGATTCACTGCATATGTCTCCAGAGGCTTTATTGAAGGAGCTGAGGGTTATAGCCTGGAGAGGGGAACCCTGTGGAGAGCTTTCTGGGCTCTCTGGTTGCAAAAGGGGTCTACAGTGAGGCAGTGACAATCTCATTCTCTGTAGTTTCTAAACACATTCCTGGGACCCATAAGTAGATGTTACAGGGAGATAAGTTACAGTTTCACGTTTAAAGAAGAATAGTCTAAGCACAGTGATTGTTGTTAGTGTCATCAAGTCAACTCTGACTTGTAATGACCCTGTGTACAACAGAATGAAGCATGGCCTGATCCTGTATCTATTCTTAAAGTCCTTTCTGTGCTTTAAACCTGTTCTTACAGCCACTGTGTCAATCCGTCTTTTGGAGGTGTTTTTTGTGGTAGTAGGTTTTTTAGGTTTGGTGGTTTTTTTGTTGTTTTTTTTTTTCACTGACACTCTATTTACTCAACCATGTCTTTCTTGAGTACTAATCCCTCCTTATATTGTGCACAAAGCATATAAAACAAAGTTTCACTACCTCCAGTCTAAGAAGCATCCTGGATGTATTTCTTTCAAGACATACTTGGTTTTCTACAGTCCATGGTATACACAACATTCTTTACCAACTCTGCAGTTCAAAGGCATCAGTTCAACTTTGGTCCTCCTTATTCGTCGTCCAACTTTAACATGAATATGAGGTGATTGAAAACACCTGACTTGGGTCAGGTCTATCTTGAAACTGAAATCTTTATTCTTCAGCACTCTGGAGAATTTCTTGACAGTAGATTTGCACACATAGTTTAAATTCTTGATTGCTGCTTCTGTTGGCATTGATTGTGGATCCAAAGAAAATGAAATCTTTGACAACCTTAATATTTCCTCCATTTACCATGGTTTTTATTGATCTAGTTGTGAGGATTTTTGTTTTCTTTTTGTTTTTCCAAAAATTGTTTGACGATTTTGGTTTTTCTAAAAATGATTTAAATGTACCTTTACAAAACAGGTTTGTTTTTTATTCAATAATTCATACACATTTTGTTTTATCAGATTAACTAAATATCTGCAATGTCTAATCATTCTCTTTCTTGGTGTATTGACTGTATTTTCCTTCACCTGTTTTGATAAGGTTCAGTTACATATTTTTAGGTTTTTATTTTATGTTGAAATGTGGTTTGTGTTCTCTAATGATGTACTTTTAAGATTATACTTTTGATTACCATTCTTAAATTATCTTCATCAAGATTTTACTTGCATGTGTTATATGTTCTGTAATCTCTTCATTCTCTTGGATTACCTTTCTAAGATCTAGAGGTGTCTAAAATTAGAAGTGGTTACTATTGCATTATTCAATTCCTTGTATTCGATAATGCTATGAGAAAGAGTATACAGAGTCATTATACCAGAAAGAATTGGCAGAAGAATTTAATGAAACAACATATGAGCAAGAGCCTGTGGTGATGAAGGAAGAAGTTCAGACTGCTTTGAAAGAATTGGCTAAGAATAAGGCCCCAGGAATTGATGGCATACCAATTGACATATTTCAGTTAACAGGTGCTACCTTAGATGTGCTCACCAAGTTGTGCCAAGAAATCTGGAGAACAACCACTTGGCCAACTGACTGCAAGAGATTTATATTTGTTCCCATTCCAAAGAAAGGTGATCCCATAGAGTGTAGAAATTATCGAACAATATCATTAATATCACATGCAAGCAAGATTTTGCTGAAGATTATCCAAAAATGACTGGAACAGCACTTCAACAGAGAACTACCAGAAGTGCAGTCTGGATTTAGATGGGGCTGTGGTACTAGGGATATTATAGGTAATGTTAGATGGATCTTGGCTGAAAGCAAGGAGTACAAAAGAATGTCTGTCTTTGTTTCATTGATTATGCAAAGGCATTTGATTGTGTGGATCATAACAAACTATGGCTCACTCTGAGAAGAATGGGAATCCCAGAACACTTGATTGTGCTAATGTGAAACCTATACTTGGACTAGGAAGCAGTCATCAGAACAGAGCAAGGAAACACTGCATGGTTCAGAATTGGGAAGGATGTATGCCAGGGCTATACCCTGTCTCCATACCTTTTCAATCTTTATGCAGAACAGGTTATCTGGGAGGCTGGGCTCTATGAGGAGAAATGTGGCATCAGGATTGGAGGAAGAATCGTCAACAGTCTTCGTTATGCAGATGACACAACCTTGCTTGCTGAAACTGAAGAGGACCTGAAGCACTTGCTGTGGAAGGTTAGGGACTGCAGCCTTCGATATGGATTGAGACTCAGTATCAACTGGGCCAGTTGGCAGCGTCATGGTGGATGGTGAAGAGATTGAGACTGTTCACAGTTTTGGTTTGCTTGGATCCACAGTCAACACTCTTGGCACCAGCAGCCAGGAAATTAAAAGATGTATTGCGATGGGAAAGTCTGTGGTTAGAGACCTCTCTAAAGTGCTGAAGTGCAAGGATGTCAGTCTGGAGACTAAGGTACACCTGATACATGCCATGGTCTTTGCAATCACTTGCTATGCATCGGAGACTGGACGATGCTAGGGATGATAGAAGGAGAATTGATGCCTTTGAGCTGTGGTATTGGAGAAGAATACTTAATATACCATGGACTGCTAGGAAAACAAACAGGCTTGTCCTGGAGAGGGTGAAGCTGGGCTGCTCCTTGGAGATAAGGATTCTGAAGCTTTGTCTGATATAATTTGGACATGTTGCAAGGACCATTCCTTGGTAAGGGACATCATGCTTGGGAGGGTGGAGGGACAGCGCAGGAGAGGAAGACCCTAGATGAGATGGATTGATGTAGTGACTAGGGTAATACTGGGGGCAGGTATGTCAGAGATGGTGAGATTGGCACAGAATAGGGCAGAGTTTAGGGCTGTTGTACATAAGGTCGCTATGAGTCACAGACTCCTTGATGGCACATAACAACAAGAGCAACAATATGCTAGAGATGGACTTTACTCAATAAAAGGCCCTGTCATGACTCTTTACGAACGCTATAGAGAGTTCCATAACCTATTCGTCTCAGCTGGAAAAATCTCTTATGATCTGTTCTTACAGTTGATATTTCTAGTATTGTTTTCCTCCATTCTTTTCATATAAACTCCCATACTTTAACTCTAGGCTGGTTTTACCTTACTTTCTTCACTGTCCATTCACCGAATGAGTTGCGATTATGTTTACTTTTATAGTCTTAATTGCCTGAGCTTCATCTGAAAAAAACCAAAACATAACTCATATTCTCTGCTGTGGAGTTGGTTCTTACTCATTGTGACCTTCCGTCAAGTCCCAAGGCTGTACATCTTTACAAGAGGAGACAGGCCATTTTTCTCTCATGGAACAGCTAGTGGATTCAGACTGCCATCTTTTTGATTAGCAACCTGGTTCATTACACATGATGCCTAGGTATCAAAAGAATGTTTGGTTGAAAGGATTTGTATGGGTGAAACTATATCATCAGCTTAAGGGGTGAGACATTTGTACATTTTACCTGTAAAGTGTCTTTAACTAAAAGACTAAATGTGAGCTTAAACCCCTGCTCAGCTCTCTGTATGTCGTGTACTTATTCTCTCTTCCTGTCGTCTTCTGCCTTTTTGTTGTAACAAAACAACAATACAAAACGGATGCGTTGCAAAGAGTATCACTTTTGGACTTCTGCAACCTTGGGATCATCCTTGGCAGTATAATTTTCTTAGCTGTGGAACCTAAAGTAATCCTTTGGAACTCTGAATCTCATTTTCTTATCTTTAAAATGTCAATAACAATACCTACCCCATAGTGTAATTCACTTTGGGAATTAAACGTGAAATCTAAGTAACAGTCCTTAGCATAATATAGGCCTTCATAAAATAGTACTTGTTGACATTATTTTGAATAGAATCTCTAGGTTGTCACATTTGCATTTGAGGGTTGTCTCTGGACCCCAGTGTTCAGGGTGCTGGATGCCTTTTCCTGAGTGAGTGAAACCCTTTACAAGTGTGTTGGTCTCTTAAAGTCTGTTTATCCAATAGAGTGTTAGATTTGCTAGCTTCCCATACCATACTTGGGACACAGGTGCTCAACTTGTTCTCTCTCCTTTGTTGTAGGCTCCCAGGCCAGTGCCAGTATTTGGGCTTGCCAGTAGCAGATTACTTCAAGCAGTGGATTAATCTGAAAAAGGTATTGTGTTTGAACCCCATGGGGTGCTTTCTTTGGGTTCTTCTGTACCTGTTATGTCCCTTTTCTTGCTTTTCTCATCTCTGTTCCCTTGTTCTTTCTATTCTTTTGTTTTTGTTTATTGGTTCGCATACAATACTTTTAAAACATTGTGTTCTATTCATGTACATCATGTTTTATACACTGCTTCATTTGCATTGAATGAATTCGGTCTCAGAAGGACAAATACTGCATAAGACCATTATTGTAAAAGTAGAAAGATAATTAGTAAGATGTGCATAAAGGTTCAAAAGGGGAAAGGGAAAGAAGGAAGGGAACAGAAATATGGGAAGGATAGAAATCTCTACTTACAGTGTTTCTTATTCTTCTTCCCTATGTAGAAGGTAATGGTTATTATAGGGATGGGGAGCTGCTTGAGTTCTAGGCTGCTGGGTGAACACCCAGGCATTCTGAGAGGTCACAGCCTAGGAGGTGTTTTTGGTGCTCTCTTTTGATTGTTGGCTTTGCTTTTTTTGGTTGGGTTTGGTTTTTTTTATTTGTTTGTTTGTTTTTCATTCTCACTTAGAGCTGAATTGCCTCTAGGAAATATATGCAGTGGCTGAGCCTCTGGGAAGGTATCCTCTTTTGAGGTGATCTGAATTGTGGCCTCTGACCCTCTTGGTCAGACCTAGTTGTCACCCTCTGGTTGTGAGGTGGAGTTCAGTCAAGCTGATCTGGTCCTGCCTATCCCCAGGAGGGTCTTCCTTGCTCATCTGAAGAAAGAGCATGGAGACTGGAGCCCAGTCACATTTGGATTTTGAGACAGGGGCCTGACATTGTTGTAGCACCCAGCACCTAGTGGCCTGGGGGCCAGAAACGACCCCATATAGGGCTGTTGTTTTGTACTGTCAAGTTGGAACCAACCCATAGCTGATCCTCCAGCAGGTTTTCAGAGGCAGTAAGTCACATAAGAGGAGATTGCTTGTCTTTCTTCCACAGAGCCGCTGGTGGGTTTGAACTGTGTACCTTTAGGTTGGCAGTGCAACTCCTTGCCACTAAGTCATGAGAGCTCTAGCAGAAAATACATCACCCAGCAAGCTCTACTTTCCTAACAAGTACCATACTTCTTAGATAAGCAGACAGAAAGGAGACTCCTTAGATTCTTGCTTTAAAAAGATTCTTATTCCCAGACGCCAGTGTGCTGAGGAGAGTTACTCTCATAAATCATTCTGATTTAAGGGCAACAGCCCTGGAACAGCCTCAGGAACCTCATGCCACAGTCAGCTTAGTGACTCCCTGTAGGATTAGAGAAGGGAAAACTTTCTGTAGGTATGGGGAGTGACTCCCATAGAACTCAGAAGAGCAAGGTCATTACAGGGGAAAAGGGTGTTAGTATCTTGAAGATGTAAAATTGAAGGGGCCGTTTAAGAACGACGAGCTATGATATAGTTATGAAGACCAGAGAATGCTTTCTAGGCAATGAAAGCATCATGGTTTTGGTGTGTGTTGAGGTGGGAGCGATGGTGGTATGCCAAGGAGCAGTAGAAGACGACATTTTGTAAGCATTTATGCCACACGAGAATGACCTTGGACTTTGTTCTAAGGTAACCATTCTTTGGGGTAGCATTTGTGAACCCCTTTGCCTTTGCCTGTGTACAGGTCCTTTATACTCTAGTTTGATTGTATTTCGACTCTGCTGCTGATCCTGTTCACCTGAGCAGCAGCTAACCTTTGTCTTGTGAGTTTGAGCCTTAGCTCTCTCTTTCCCTCTCTCTGAAATATCACCAAGTCATCTTCATCATGTATATTCTCTTGCCTTGAAGGTTTGGTTCAGGTATCACTCATGCTAAGAATTTCATCAGTCTTTCTCTGGCCTGAGACTCCCCAGCATTTTGGATATTAGTGCTGCTAGTGTTGAAACTGAGACAATGTCTATTTTCCTCCAGACATGTCCATTTGGAGCCAGAGACTGAGTCTGGTCCCTCCCAGCAACCCCAGTGGCATGACCAGGGCTAGGTATAAGAGTATGTGCACAGAGAATAATTGCTGACTAACTCACATCTTTGAGAACCAGCTCCATGGAGGCCTTTTTTTAGGCAGGACTCCACATGTGTATGTGGCTAGTTCTTCACTCATGGAAGACAATGTGCCAGCTGTCAGAGCACATCTCAGGCTGCTTACTGGCCTCTGCAAATGCAATGTGAAGGCCCGGCCAGGCGAGGCAGGCGCTGACCATGAACAATTGCTCCGTGAAGTTCACTAGACTTTTTGGTGTATAGATAGCTTCCTGCCTCTAGGTTTCTTGGCAGAAAGGCAAGAAGGCAGCCGACCCATGTGATAAGATTGCTACTTACGGCCACCTTGATGATGTTGAACCCAAAGGATGAGGCTTGGGGGTAGGAAGTGGCTATCCTGAGCTGTAGATTCTTTCTCTAGTTGGTTTTGTGATTGCCTCTTTAAAGACTTGGGAAAAACAAATTTTCTAACCTCTAATCTTAGTCTTCTAGGCACAACATGTTGGAGGCATTCATGAGGCCTCAGACCATCCTATTCTGGGCCTAGCAGGAGAGAGCTAAGCTCTGGATGTCAGCCTGTCATTGGCAGCAGCCATCAAGACACTGAAGCCGTAAGACCCTGGAGGCCCAGACCATGGCAATCTTTCTGACTGTTATGCTGAGATTGGGCAGGTGGCAACCTCTCTAGACTCCTACTTCCTTTAAAAAGTAGTGATAAAAACAAGGCAGAAAGGTTATTGCCAAAGTTGTAAGAGTATGAAGCCTTAGTCCATACTTTATTTTCTCCTGAGTGACCTAGTTCATGACTCTCTATAGGGTACCCTCCCGACTGTCCTTCCTGCTTCCATCTTTTTTGTCTCAGGTACTCAGCTACCATAACAGAGCAGACCTGCACAGTTAGTGAACAACTGAGAATGAATTCTCCATCCCTATTCCCTAACACATTTCTGGCCTTGGCTCTGAGAAGAAGACAGATGTCTTTATCTGCCCTCTCCTGAACATTTCTCCTGAGGTGTTGTGGCTTGCATAAAGTTAGAGCAATTTTGCAATGGCCAGGTTTCTGCATCTCTTGCCTCCATTTACTTTCCCTGTGGCAGAGTGGAACAGTTCAGTGTTTGCTGACATTTGGAATGTCATGATCTTTTAGTTTTATTGGACTGTCAGCTTAGAGTGAGCTTGGGGCCATATTCCCAACTCTCTGCAGGAGGTCGTACTATCACTGAGGTGGTTAGAAGAATACATATACACATGCATGTGCACTTACGTATGTTCTTGTTCTTGTGTACCAATGAGTTAGAACTGACTCATAGTCAGTCCCCAAGTGGGTTTTCAGAGGCATTAAATCTCATAGGGAGTGACTATTGACATTTCTTCTGCAGAACAACTGGTGTATTTGAACTACATACCTTCAGGTTGGCAGCACAGCGCTTTACTTCTAAGCCACCAGAGTTCCCTGCACATATGTATATATATGTGTGACTATACACATATGTATATAGTCATGTGAATGACTATATTTATGTAACTTACCACTATATGTGTTATATATTTAAACAGCTTCAGAAAGAGAAGAAATTTATAAACATGAATGTGTTTTTATATTTATATATAAAGTATGAGGACACATGCACATATATTAGGATAATATATACTCCTTAGTAAAACAATTTGAGTGTCTTCTTTGTGCCTAGTACTGTGGTAAACTCTGAGAGATAATAGAAAAGAAGGGAACTGAATAAAGAATTTATAATAAAGGACCTAAAACTAGAAGAGAATAAAATAAATGAATGGGACCTTCTAAGAATCAACTCCTTATGCACATCAAAAAACTTCTCTAACAGGGTAAAAAGAAAACCCACAGAGTGGGAGAAATCCATTTAGCAATCACCTATTTAAAAGGGACATAAATCTAAAATTTATAGACTACTTCGGCATCTCAACAAGAAAAAGGTAAACAACCTAATCACAAAATTAGTACAGGTTATAAATAGACACTTCACCAAAGAAGATGGATAGTTCAGATTGCAAACAAACACATCAAGAAATGTTCAAAATCCCTGGCTATCAGAGAGATGCAAATCCAGTCAACTAAGAAATATCTCATCATAGCAAAGTTCAACAGGGCAGCAAACAATGAACACTGGTAAGATTGTGGAGAGACTAGAACTCTTACTGCTAGTTGGAAGGCAAAATGGTGCAACCACTATGGAAAGCATCCGGTGCTTTCTCAAAAAGTTGGAAATAGAAATACCATTTGACCCAGCAATTCACCACTGCAAATATACCCTAAAGAAACCAGAGCTGCCACCCAAATAGATATATGCACAGCCATGTTTATTGCTGTGTTATTCACAATAGCAAAGTGATGAAAGCAATCCAAGTGCCCATCAACACATGGATAGAAAAACTATGGTACATTCACACAATGAAAGATTATGCAGCACTGAAAAACAATAAAGCATTACACAATGTGGGGGAGCCTGGAGGACATTATACTGAGTGACATAAGGACTAACAGTGCATAACACCACTGTTACAAAATAGGACCGCCATGGGGGCTGGGGAGAGAATGAGAAAAGAGTGGATAGATAATGAACACTGCGTTAAAACAGGAGGGGAAGAACAATCTGAAAGAAATACATGATTAGGCATGATGTATGACACAAATCTGGAATAAGGGCTGCATTGTGGGGTGGGGTGGGTGAGGAGAGGGAACAAAATGTTCAGCAATGAAACTAAATTAAAAAAAAGAATTTATAATAAAGGGATCTAACTTTGTAGGATGAGGTCAGAAAATGGTTCCTTAAAAAAAAAAAAAGAAAATGGTTCCTTGAGTAAGGATGTCTAAGCTGAGGCTTGAAGGATGAGTAGAAATTGAATGAGCCTAGGAAATAATGAGGTAGTTCTGGTGGCCTGGTGAATAGGAAGTTTCAGTGCCAACTCACAAAAGGTTGGTTCTAATCCTCCAGCAGCTCCATGGGGAATAAATGGGCAGCCTTCTCCTGTGCAGTTTATAGCCTCTGAAAACCCCTTGCAAGGCCAGCTGTGATTCAGTTCCAATGCAGCATCAGTGAGAAAGTAGCGTTAACAGTGGTCTTGAACACAGCAGAGAGCATGAGGATGGTGTAGGTTAGGGCAAGGTTCTGAGCTGTTGTTCATAGGGTTGCTGTAAGTCACAGTTAACTCAGTGGCACTTAACAACTGCAACAAGGAAATAAATAGTGTGGGTAGAGTCCCTCAGGAAAAGAGAAGTCTGATAACTTCATGGAATTAGGATGTAGGTTTTAGAAAGACAGAGTATTGGGTTTTTGTTCACTGTGTTGTCTCTACTCTTGGGATAGTTCCGGGCACACAGTAGATATGTAGTCATTGTTGAAAGAATGACTGCTTGTGAATACGGGAAGAGGAGAGTAGCACGAGACTAGAGAGGAAGGCTAGAGTTTGTACACCTCAGACTAGTCTTGAATTTTATTTGCCTATAGGATAAAGAGAAGCTATTGAAGAATATTAAACATAGGAGGATCTTGAACTGATTTGTGTTTTGGAAAGGCTCTGAGAACAGTGTAGAGAACTAATAGTAAAAGTGGGAAACCAGTAAGTGATTTTTTTAAATAGGACCACATTTGGCATTTCGAGATAGATCACTGTAGAATAGATTACTGTGTAGGCAGCATTGCTGAAATAGTATCATCTCTGTTTGAGTGCCAGTAATATCTTTCTCATAGTCATTGTGACAACTAAAAATTCCCTGCCATACATTTTCAGTAGTCTGCACTTGTGTGTTGCAGTGGAGGGAATACAATCCCTAATAGAGAATCACAGATTTAAAACGTTCCTCTAGTTCATGTAAAATATAATGGCTACTTATATTAGACTGGTAACAGTTGTTGTGGTTGTGTGCCATCAAGTCCGAACCAACTCATAGCTAACCCTCCAGGAATTGATTGTTCATCTTTCTCCCACAGAGCAGCTGGTGGATTCAAACCGTGTGCTGTTGGGTTGACAGCAAACCTCCTTACCACTAGGCCACTTGTTGTTAGGTGCTGTCTAGTCGAGTAGAACTCATAGCGACCCTGTGAACAAAAGATCTGAACCCTGTTCTGTTTTGTGCCATCCCTACACTTCCTGACACACAAGAGCCCATTGCAGCAGTTCCAATCAGTTTACCTGGTCAAGGCTCTTCTTCTCCTTTGCCGACCCTCCACTCTTCCTAGCATCATGTCCTTCTCCAAGGAATAGCACATCCTAGCAACATGTTTGTGAGGTGATGCCTCATCATTCTTGCCTCCAAAGAGTACTCCAGTTGCACCCTCTCCAAGACATGCCTGTTTGTTCTTTTAGCCATCCATGGAGTGCTCAGTGCTCTTCTTCCAACACCACAGCTCAAAAGCATCAATTCTTCTTTGATTCTTGTTCACTGTACAGTTCTCAGATGCATAGCAAGTAAATGGAAAGACTGTGGTCTGAATCACATGAACCTTAGTCCCCTGACACCATCATTCCTCAGGAATTTGGAGAGGTCCCTAACTGCAGATTTTCCCAGTGCAGTGCATCTCCTTATTTCCCGACTGCTTGTATTAAGGGTGTTAATTGTGGATCCAAACAAGATGATGTTGTTGACAGTTTCAGTCTCCTCTCCATCCCTCATGATGTTGCCTATTGGTCCAGTAGTAAGAATCTTTGTTTTCTTGACATTGAGATGCAGTCCTTACCGAAGGCTGTATTCCTTGATCCTCGTCAACAATGCTTCAAGTCCTCCTCACTTTGAGCAAGCAAGGTTGTGTCATCTGCATAACGCAGGTCATTGATGAGTTTCTCTCCAATCCTGATGTCACATTCCTCCTCTTAGAGTCAAGCTTCTTAAATAATTTGCTCAGCATACAAATTAAATAGGTATATAGAGAGAAAACAACCCTGATACATTCTGTTCTTAATTTTCAGTCCCAGTGTAAAGCAGTTGGATTCTGAAGGGTAGATTGTTTTGAATTAATTGAAAGTCAGGTGTAAATTATTTGGTCATTTTTTATTTTGTTAATAATCAAGTGTAAGCTGATGGGTTATTTGGATTTAGTTAACAGTCATCTGTGGGCTGGAAGCCTCTTGTTGAGAATCTGGTGGGTGGGCCTTCATATTTAAAAGTTGTTTGGGCCCTGGCTAAGTCTCTAGTTTAGAGCCTGTTGTGTGAAATAGTTGCTGTTAATTTTGTTTGAACAGAACATTATTCTAAGTAGTAGAGCACTTGTCTGTCAGTTTGCTGTACTGACATCATTATGGAGTTGGTGTACTGAAAGCTGTGCCATGTTGTGTCAAATATGGTTACCCATGGTAAACAGGGTTTGGTAGAGCTCCCAGATTAAGACAAAGTAGGAAGTATAATAGGCCTTTGGAAAAACCCCCTCTGAACACTAGAGGAACTAGGCCACTAGGGCTTCCCAGTACCTTTGTATTCTTGACAGTGTCCAATTTTCGTATATTCATATTTCTTATATTCCATGTTTGAATTATTAGTGGATGTTTGCAGCTGTTCTTCCTCGTTTTGAGTATCTTCCAGTGTGAGGACTCTACCTCCAGTGCTGTATCTTAACTCTCCAGAATCCCAGGACACTTAATTGTGCTCATGAGAAATCTATACCTACATCAAGAAGCTTTTGTCCAGACAGAGCAAGTGAACATGGCATGGTTAAAATCAGGAAGGGTGTGCATCAAAGTGTTCTCCTTTCTCCACACCTATTCAGTTTGTATGCTGAGCGAATAATTCATGATGCTGGAATCTATGTAGAAGAATGTGGCATCAGTATCTGAGGAAGACTTATTAGCAACTTGTGTTATGCAGAGGACACAGTACTACTTGCTGAAAGTGAGGAAGACATGAAACGCTTGCTGCAGAAGATTAAGAACTATAGCCTTTGTTATAGATTACGTCTCCAACATTAGAAAAATGAAAATCCTCACCACAGGACCAGTAGTCAGCATTATGAGAGATGGAGAAAAGATTGAACCTATAAATGATTCCATCTTGCTTGACTGTTGAATCAACAGTCATCAAATACCCTTGGTACCACATCAGTCAGGAAACCAGGAGACATACTGCTTTGGATAAGTCTGCCATCAAGGACCTCTCCAAAATACTTAATAGCAGTGATGTCAGTTAGGAACCTAACGTGTGCCTGATGCAGGCCATAGTCTTCTCAGTCACCTGCTATACATCAGAGAGCTGGGCAGTAAGTAAGGATGAGAGAAGAAGAATTGATGCCTTTGAATTGTGGTGTTGAGGAAGAATACTGAATATCCTATGGACTGCCAAAAGAACAAACATATGTCTTGGAGAAAGTGTACCCTGAATGCTCATTGGAAACAAAGATGGTGAAGGTGCTTCTCTCATACTTTGAACTTGTAGATAGGCAAGACTATTCCTTGGAAGGAGACATCAGCTTGGAAACAGGTAGGGTCAGTAAAGGAGCGGAAGACCCTCAGTGATGTGGATAAACACAGTAACTGTACCAGTGGGCTCAAGTATGTCAGAAATTATAAGGATGGCACAGGATAGGGCAGGGTTCAGATCTATTGTTCATAAGGTTGCTATGAGTAGTACTCAACTTGCTGGCATCAAACAATAACATACAAAACATCCAAACAACTGTGTAATTGGACTTTCTTCATAGAGTTTTCAAAACTGATTCTAGAGTTGTTAAATTGTAGTTATTTTTACAGTATGCAATGTATATGTTTCTAAAAACCATATACTGTAGAATATCATACAAGAATAAGGTAAGGAGAAAAACACTAAAATGTCAGTGGCATTAAAAAAAGAGTAATTTAGTAATTTTTTTATATATGTTAGATGCTTAAGAAGTACATAAATGAAAAGCTTACTGCAGAAGGTCAAGGACTGCAGCCTTCAATATGGATTGAAGCTCAACATCAAGAAAACAAACTGGGACGATTGGCAGCATCATGATAGAGGGTCAAGAGATTGAGATTGTTGACAGCTTCAGTTTGCTTGGCTCTGTAGTCAACACTCTTGGTACCAGCAGCCAGGATATTAAAAAACTAATTGCATTGGGAAAGTCTGCTGTCAGAGACCTCTCCAGAGTACTGAAGAGCAACAATGTCAGTCTGGAGACTAAAGTACTCCTTATACAGACCATGGTCTTTTCAGTTACTTGCTATGCATCAGAAAGCTGGACAATGACTAGGGATTATGAAGAACTGAGCCTTTGAGCTGTGGTGCTGGAGAATAATATTGAATATACCATGGACTGCCAGGAGAACAAACAAGTTCATCCTGGAAAGGGTGAAGCCAGGCTGCTCCTTGGAGGCAAGGATTCTGAAACTTTGTCTGACATACTTTGGACATGTTGCAAGGCAAGATCAGTCCTTGGAGAGGGATGAGGAACAGCGCAAGAGAGGAAGACCCTTGGTGAGATGGATTAATTCAGTGAATGGGAAAATGGGGGTAGGTGTGTCAGAGACAATAAAGTTGGCACAGGATAGAGTAAAGTTTAGGGCTGTTGTACATAGGGTCGCTATGAGTAGCAGGCGACTCGATGGCACATAACAACAGCCTTGAAGAAGACCTGAAGTTTGCTTGTAGAAATAGGCATCAGAAAGATTACAGCTCATAAAATATGAAATTTGCAAAGAAAGTTACCAAAATCAGAGGACAGTGAAAACACATGGTGGAAGCATGGCTGTCTAATTTGTGATGTTGGTGGATATGACATGTAACACACAGCAACCCATGCAACTAACTAGTTGTACATGTGTGCATTTTGCTATTCCTGCATGGTTTTGTTCAGCTGGGTACAATTTTCAATGTTTGTCTAGTGTTTCTAATGAGTAAAGTTTGCACTGTGGTTAAATTGTTTATAAAGGAGCTCTGGTGTGTTTTATGCTAGGCTGCTAACCCAAAGGTTAGCAGTTTGAGTTCACTAGTGGCTGTAGACCATTTCCTCCTGTGAAGTTTGCAAGTTGAGGCAGTTCCTACCCAAAGACTTTTTGTGTGTGTGTGAAATAAGAGATGTGTCATTTGCTGAGAACCAGTTTCAGGGCTGGGAAAGTTTGTGCAATCTGGAGCTCAATTACTATACTTATAGTAAAAAGTGGATGTATGATCTGATTTAAGCAATACAGTAGGATATCTTGACAATATTTAGGGTCCAGTTGAGGTTCATGACATTAATTCCGTTTTATGACTTCTTTAGCAGGGTTTGGCTCCTTGCTCATGGACAGGTAGAAAGCAGGTACTTAGATTCATTCAGACACTCAAGCCTACTGCTATCAAGTTGAAACGGACTCAGAGCTGACCCTTTATTGAGTTGATGAGGCTATAAATCACATGAGGAAATTGCCCACCTTTCTCTCATAGAGAAACCTCTAATGGATTCAGAACACCAGAGGGGAGTGGCCTCTGGATAAGCAGCACAACTCCTTACAGACTAGACCAGCAGAGCTCCTTTCAGTTTGATCCAGGGTAGAGACTTTCCCAAGAAGGTGTGATAAAAGGAACAAGAGACTTAAAGATTAGGACACTCTGGTGGCTTAGTGTTTCCGTACTTGAGGGCTCAGTCTCAGTTGCCATACATGCTAGTCTAAGTGTGCTCTGCTGTACATAGGGTTTTCGAAGGCCTTTTATTTGAGAAGTGGATAGCCAACCCTTTTTCCTGTTGTATCTTAATTTGAGCACAGTATCTGATAGACAAGCATTTTATAGAAAGGAGGAGATTAAAAACATTTCCCCAAGTATAGAAACAACCAATAAATTCAGTCTTGTTCCCACCATTGACACATGTGGCTCGATCCACCCCTTTTCCTGCTCCATTCCCTTTTATCCTTCTATTTCCACTTACACCATTCAACACCTATCTGCCCCTGTCCAGCCCTTGATATGATAGTGCTTCTATCAAGCCTTCTGGACTTCTGTGATTCCAAATGCCTCATGCTGCTTCCAGTTTCTTATGGTACGGCCAATATCTCTTGAGTTTAGGAGTCTCTTCAAGTCCAAATACTAGGTACTAGTATTAGAGAAGGCTTCCTATCTCAGATCAGGCTTCCTATCTCAGATAGTTCTGATCAGAGTTTCTTAGCTTTTTGTAATAGTGGTTTTAAGCTATGATTGTCCTCTTGTGATTGACTTACATCACTCTCCATAACTTACTCTAGATGCAGCCATGGTTGTACAGTGTTACATAAGTTCTTTATCATTTTTAGTGATGCACAATACTCCAACGCAACAGACTTACTTTATTAAGATAGTAGGTAGTCCACAAGGTGAACTTGGATTTAAGCTAGATATTAAGGAAAGAGAATATAGCAAGAGGCCTGAGAAGATTAAAAAGTATATACAGTCCAGTGAAGAAAAGGTATACAGGCATATCTCATTTTATTGTGCTTCACTTTATTGTGCTTTGCAGATAATTGAGTTTTTTTACAAATTTAAGATTTGTGGCAACTCTGCATTGAATAAGTATCACATGATTTTTTCCAGCTGCATCTGCTTACTTCATGTCTGTCACATTTTGGTTGGTAATTCTCAAACTATTTCATTGTCATTCATGATGCTGTTGCACAACTAATATACTACAGTGTGTTATTATTGGTGTTATGTGCCGTCGAGTTGTTTGCGACTCATAGCGACCCTATGTACAACAGCCCTAAACCCTGCTCTATCCTGTGCCAATCTCATTGCCTCCGACACACCCATCCCGATTACCACAGTCACTGAATCAATCCACCTCATAGAGGGTCTTCCCCTCCTGCACAGTCCCTCCACTCTGCCCAGCATGATGTCCCTCTCCAAAGACCTGTCTCTCCTTATAACATGTCCAAAGTATGTCAGGCAAAGCCCCAGAATCCTTGCCTCCAAGGAGCAGCCTGGTTTAACCCTCTCTTGGATGAATCTGTTTTCTTGGCAGTCCATGGTACATTCAGTACTCTTCTCCAGCACCACAGCTCAAAGGCGTCAATCCTCCTTCTATCCTCCCTAGTCATTGTCCAAATCTCTGATGCATAACAAGTGATTGCAAAAACCATGGCCTGTATCAGGCAGACCTTAGTCTCAACAGAGACACCGTTGCTCTTGAGTACTTTAGAGAGGTCCCTAACCGCAGACTTTCCCATCGCAATACATTTTTTGATTTCCTGGCTACTGGTGCCAAGAGTGTTGACCGCGGAGCCGAGCAAACTGAAGCTGTGAACAATCTCAATCTCCTCACCATCCATCCTGATGCTACCTATTGCTCCAGTGGTGAGAATTTTTGTCTTCTGGACATTGAGCCTCAGTCCATATTGAAGGGTGCAGTCCTTGACCCTCTGCAGTAAGTGCATGAGGTCCTCCTCAGTTTCAGCGAGCCGGGTTGTATCATCTGCATAACGCAGATTGTTGATAGATCGTCCACCAATCCTAATGCCACGCTTCTCATAGAGCCCAGCCTCTCGGATAATCTGCTCTGCATACAGGTTGAAAAGGTATGGAGACAGGACACATCCCTGGCGTACACCCTTCCCAATTTTGAACCATGCAGTGTTACCCTGCTCTGTTCTGACGACTCCCTCTTGGTCCAAGTATAGGTTTCGCATTAGCACGATTAAATGTTCTAGGATTCCCATTCTTCTCAGAGTCAGCCACAGTTTGTTATGATCCACACAGTCAAATGCCTTTGCATAATCAATGAAACACATATAGACATTCTTCTGGTATTCTCTGCTTTCAGCTAAGATCCATCTAACATCAGCAACAATATCCCTAGTACCACGACCCCTTCTAAATCCAGCCTGGACTTCTGGCAGTTCTCTGCTCTGTTCCAGTCGTTTTTGGATAATCTTCAGTAGAATCTTGCTTGCATGTGAAATCAATGATATTGTTCTATAGTTTCCACACTCAATTGGGTCGCCCTTCTTTGGGATGGGAACAAATATAGGCCTCTTCCAGTCAGTTGGCCAAGTGTTTGTTCTCCAGACTTCTTGGCACAACTTGGTGAGCACATCCACGCCAGCATCTGTTAGCTGAAATATGTCAGTTGGTATACCATCTGTTCCGGGGGCCTTATTTTTTGCTGTTTCCTTCAAAGCAGCTTGAACTTCTGCCTCCATCACCATAGGCTCTGGCTCAAATGCTATTTCATTAAATTCTTTTGTATCTGCCAATTCCTTTCAATACAATGATTCAGTATATTCCTTCCATCTTCTTTTGATATCTCCTGGATCATTTAACATTCTGTCTAAAGCATCCTTGATTGTAGCAACTCGAGGTTTGAAGTTGTTCTTCAGTTCCTTGAGCTGTAGTTAAGCATAACTTTAGTAAGCAGGGGAAAATTTTAAAAATTCATGTTGTTTTATTGCAGTGATCAGTTTATTGTGAATTCTGAAACTGAACCTATATTGGACATAGGTCAGCATATCAGATACAAGGATAAGAGAGATGGCTAGACAACGCTCCTAATTCGTATCCTGAAGAAATAAGAACTGCAACATCAACCAACATACTTGCGTGTTTATTGCAGCATCATTTACAGTAACAAAGAATTGAAAGCAACACAGGTATCCATTAGGAGACAAATGGCTAAAGAAATTATGGTGCAAGCACACAATGGAATATTGTGCATCACTAAAAATGGTAAAGAACTGTGTAACACAGTGTACAGCATGGATGTATCTAGGAAAAATTATGGAGAGTGACATAAGTCAGTCACAAAAAGACAAAGTTTAAAACCACTACACTCAGAATCATTCTTGGATCCTACTAGAAATGAGAAAGTAAACAACAAAAAATAATAAATAGGTAAATTGGGTGAAGCTAAAGACAATATGTATATTGTATAAGGGGTTGATCGACATTATAATTACATTGTTATTGTTATGTACAGTTGAATGGAAACCTTCTCATAGCTGACCTTCCAGCAAGTTTCAGCGGTTGTAAATCAAATGGGAGGAGATTGCGCATCTTTCTCCTGGAGAGCACTGGTGGATTTGAATCATATTTTTGGGTTGGTGCAGCTCTTTACCACTAAGCCACTAGAGTGTCCGAATTAGTTAAATTGCTGTTATAATTCATTAATATTATAAAACAAAATGTATATGAATGATTGAATGAGAAACCAATATGATTTGTAAACTTTTAAATAGAAATAAAAGGAAATTAAAAGGAAAACAAAAAAGAGATTATACTTGAACAGAAGACTCTGGTTTAGTGCAGACTTGAAGCAGTTCTAAGTGTTGGCAGATTCCAAGGTGTGGTCATGGGAACTGGGAGCAAAGATGCATGGAGAATGTTATTGTAAGTACAGAGTCAAGAAACAGAAATGTTGGATAACCCCTCTAAGGATGTGAGTATGTTGTTGTTGTTGTTATGTGCCGTCGAGTCGTTTCCGACTCATAGCGACCCTATGCACAACAGCCCTAAACCCT
>NW_006399993.1:4157126-4160168 GCF_000299155.1 Elephantulus edwardii
CCAGTGCCTAATATGTCAATATTTATGCGTTCTATTTCTTTCTTGACAATTTCTAATTTTCCTTCATTCATGGCTCTCACATTCCATGTCCCAATCACTAGGGTCTGCTTACAACTGTTCCTCCTCGTTTGTATTTCCATGGATGTGAGTATGTGAATATAAAAATTCACACATAATGTATGTAAATCCAAAGTATATAGATAGACACAAGTGTAAATAAGATATAAGTGTGTATTAATTTATAATTATTTGTAGTTAATGTGTAATTTTTATATATTCAGTCCAAATCATGTAAATGTGTACATCCTCAAACTCAAGTTTGGAATTCCCTCTGATGTTTAGGCCTGTTTAGTTGGGATTTTAGGGAAATAGGCAGACAGCCTTATGGGAATTTTGAGTCTGTCTTGGCCAACTAGGCTCAACCAGTCATGACCAGAAGTTGTAGGAATGGGAGTTTACCTCGTCATCTGTACATATGTCCTGCTCTATGTTCTGATTCCACTGAAGGAGGGAGAATGGTGAGACCAGACCATTAAAAAGGAAATAAGGAGGAGGGAACCTTCTTGAGTTTCGTCAGGAAGCATTTCTGTTCCCCACTTCACCCCTCCAGAGGGGTCAGCAAGAGAATTTGCTGAAGGGAGGGATGATGTCTACAATTGAGTACGACTTTTCCTGACCTTGAAGTGTTCAGAGTCCCAATCAGCACAGTAATAAATTAAGGGCTTATGGAGGAATAAATTCTCAGCCTTAATGAAGTTCTTTGCTGGGGGCCATAGGAGGGTCAGCAGGTCGGGATGATGCAGATTGGAGGCTCCATCGTGTGGGCCGAGCTTGCAGGGCAGACAGCAGGAGTGAGAGGATCTGAAACGCTGCTGGTCAAGTCACTTTTTTTGAGCTTTGAGAAGAAAGCTCTCAAGTGATAGGCAGCTGACAGAAGCACGATCTCTTTATTGAAAGTTGACTGCCTGGTGCCAGCTGCAGAGCCCTTCTCTAGCAGAAAACAAAACCCAAGAAACACGTGAAGGTTAAGAGGTCTCACGAGGTGTTCTCTTTTTCTGAGGGGTTAGGCTAGGCAGCGAGTGTACTTGCACAGAGAACAGATGCTTCTGGGCCATTTAGTAGTCAGAACGAGACTGGACCTGTGGTCTATTTTTGCATCAACCTACACATGTACATGTGTATTTTGTGGAGCAGTGGGCAACTGTTGCGTGATCTCCTGATGGGAGCCAGCTCCTGCGGACCAGTTAGATCACAACATCTAGCTGTCTTTGCTAGAATATGTGTACAGAGAACAGAACACAGAGCATTGGGTCTATAAATAAGGGAGTGTTAAGGGGTATAGGCACAGAATAGGGAGAGGGCAAATAGAAGAGTAGTGCAGAGTGCTTGCTGCCAAATTTTGTTTTGGAGAGTGGGGATGTCTTGGGTAGGATACCACTGGATTGCAGAGCTGATCCCAGCACTCAGATCTCAGGACTCAGATGCCAAGTTCTTTCCCTCTTCACCCACTCCCCTGCTGTGTCTGCTACTGGGGCTTGAGCTCTTGGCATGTAGTCCAGAGGTGGAAGGAAGAGAACAGTGCTGTATTTGGAGTCAAGAATAGCTAAAGCTAGAGGAAATGCTTCCTTTTATCTTGCCTCCCTGCCCCCATGGTGTAATGCCCAGCCTAGGCTTTTCCTTTAAATATGTCTTACAGCTGTCTGAACTCTGAAATTTCTTTCACTCCTTCCCTCGCCTTGTTAACATGTGTTGCCTTTGGGGTAATCAGGGAAAAAATATTATGTCCTTTTACAATTACCGGGTTTTGGAATATTAAAATGTCTCGCTGCATCGGCACTGTTATTTTGATTGGTATTCTAACCTTTGACTAGCCCATAAAGCGTGCCGCTCCTGAAGCCAATATTGCAGGACTGAAATTTAATTCCGAAATGATTCCAGATAATAGGGAGACAGATAATATATGCATGAAGGATATTATGTTTGGACTAACTGCAGCAGGGCCAGGGCTGGGGAGCTGAATAATAGCCCAGAGTGAGTTATAATCTGTGGGACAGAAATGCCTTACTGTAAGGCCAGGAGAGGAACTCTTAAATCAGAGGCACAGGTAAAAGGTGCTCATTTTGACAGGGAGAACACTATAGCCAAGGGAGTTGGATATGAGAGGGTGCCCCATCCTTACTGCTGAGCATTAAGCCTGCTGTGAATAGAACTCCACCCCCAAAAAATATGTGTTATAAAATCTAACCTCTGTGCCCGTGATTATCATCCCATTTGAGAAGGGATTGTCTTTGTTATGTTAATGAGTTGGGATTAGTATAGGGTGTCTTTTGAGTCAATCTCTTGACTTAAAAAGCACACAGAGCAGAGATAGGGTAAGAGATGCTTAGACACATGGAGGTCACCAAAGAACCAGGGAGCAGAAGCCGAAGAATCAAGGACCTTCACTGAGAGCTGACACAGAGAGCAAGGCTTTCCCTAGAGCCAACACCTTGGATTCAGACTTAAAGTTTCCTAAACTATGAGAAAATAAATTTCTATTTGTTAAAACCATCCACCTGTGATAATTCTGTTACAGCAGCACTAGATAACTAAGACAGTGCTCAAGGCCTTGGATTATCTGGCTCATTGCAGCTCCCTACTTTCATATCTTCTGTCCCTCATTTATCACAGTCCAGCTAGATCACACTTCTCACTGCTCCTCAAATACACATCACTGTTTTACCTCTCTTTACTCATGTTACTCTCTTTGCTTATGTTGCATTTTCTCTGTTAGTGTCCTGAGGAACCTATAGTTCTTTCAGAACCCTTTTCTGTGAAGCCTTCGCTGACTTTCCTCACCTCTAATGGAAAGTTAATAACTTTTTCTCTGTATGGCCTCAGAACTTTGTATTAACTATCTGTTTATATGTTTGTGTAGCCTATAAACTGTGAGCTCCTTAAGGTAAAAAACTATGTACCATCCTCCATTTCTGTATTCTTAGTGTCCAGCACTGGACCATCATACTCTAAACATTCATAGCTATTTTTTTTTCTATAATTATA
>NW_006399993.1:4162655-4192165 GCF_000299155.1 Elephantulus edwardii
ATCCTTGCCTAGTTCCTGTTCTTAAAGGGAATGCCTTTAACCTCTCTCCATTAAGAACAATGTTGGCTCTTGGGTTTTCATAGATACTTTTTACTATAAACATTCATAGCTATTAAATGAACACAGGGTAGACTGATGTGCTTCAGATTTTAGATGCCTCTTCGGCTACCCGAGTTTCTGTATATTGTTATGCCATTTCACAACGAGATAGAATTAGAGACGTCAAGTAGCCTGCCTAAGAGTACATAGCCAGGAAGAGGGAAAGCTGGGATCTGAACCCAGCTCAGTGTGTTCTTTGCCTTATAATGAGTTAAAAGCCAGGATAGGAAAATCAGAAACTCACTTTTCTGACCTCTTCCTTCTGTAATCTGGGGCTTCAGGCCTCTTTGCTAAAGACTACATTGGCTCTTAGCATTCATGGGACTCAAATCCTGGAAAAGATTATGCCTTATGGTAGTGCTGCTGACCTTTGAATAGTCACTTCGGGCAAAAGACATATTTCTGCCATGTGCCAGCCTGTAACTAAGGATCAGGAGCCTTTAACTGTGATACCTAAGTGTATGGTATTGGAGACCTCTTAGGGAAGGAGAGAGACAGAATCTAAGGAGTTCTTAGTGATGTCAGAAAATGTCAGAAAGTGCATGCGTGCATATACACACATACACCCACACACCTCTAGAACATGTTTTTGTGTACCATAGAGTCGGAACTGACCCATACTGTGTTGACGTATATGAGACTTACCTTTATTTAACCTTCAGGCTATGCTGGGTGGGAACACAGAACCCTTAGATCCTTTGGAGATGTAAGAGCTTTGGAGCTGCATGAATCTGGCTCAGAATTCTTGTAATACTACCTGTGTGATCTGGCTTTAATCTCCTCACTTCTCTGAACCTATCAGAATATACACTCCAAAGTCCAGCAGGCCCGATTTTGAATCTGATTAGCTTTGGGCAGGTTGTTAGGAAGGACTATTCCATTTAAAGGTATGTCATGTTTGGTAAGGGGGAGGGTCAGTGAAAGAGAGTAAGACCCTCAATAAGATGAGTTGACATAGCAACAGCAGCAATAGACTTGAGTGTATGAGAGATGATGAGGGTAGGACACGGTTCAGATCTGTTGTTCATGGAGTTGTTCTGAGTTGTACTTGATGACACCTAAAGACAACATGTGGGGTTTTATCAAGAACATTCCACACCATCAGACTAATGGGCAACATTATGATAAAATGGAGAAGAGAGAAATAGAGAAATTGTCAAAGATTTCATCTTGCTTGGGACCACAAACAGCACTTTCTCCAGTAGCACCAATAAGTAGGAAATCAAGACATACTGCATTGAGAAAGTCTACTGTCAGGAACCTCTCCAAAATGCTGAAAAGTGATGATGTCAGTCTGGAGACTAAGATGCGCCTAACCCAAACCATAATCTTTTTCAAATACTGTGGAGCTGAAAGTTGGACAGTGAATAAGGATGACAAAAGAAAGAATGGATGCCTTTGAGTTGTGGTATTGGAGTTAAGTGCTGGATATCCCATGAACTGCCAAAAGGACAAGCGAATAGGTCTTGGGAAAGTTGCAGCCAAGCTTTGCTTCTTAGGAGCAAGGATAGTTAAACATTGTCCCATATACTGTGTTTATGTTATTAGGAGGGGCCAATCCTTGGAAAAAGATACAATATTGGAAAAGTAGAGGGTCAACAAAGGAAGAGAAGACCCTCAACAAGATGAAGTAACACAGCGACTGTAAGTGTGGGCTCAAGTATATCTGAGGTGGTCAGGATAGAGCAGGTTCTAGAGTCGTGGTGGGCTAAATACTACTTAATAATAACAATGTGGAATCTTAAGGAAAAGCCATTTAACCCTTTGAGCCTCTATAGTCCTCCAGTGTCAAACAGGAAAAAATACCTCTAAGAGTTTGTCATGAGAATTAAATGATAGCACTGTAGTCCTGGCCTACCCTTGTCTAGGGATTTACAACTGGAGATGTGATGAATGGTCTATGGAGAGAAGAGTGATAAAGACCTTACAGGAAGAGTTAGGAAAAAATAGCTCATCAGCAAAGTTCGTATGAGTCCCAGGGGGATGAGGCTAACACTGGCCTTGGAGTGGGTTTCTCTTAGCTCTTTCTGAGGAACAAAATAGATCCTCTCATTCCTTTGGTTCCAGCTGCCATTAACATGCCTGGCTGCACCAGTTACATTTACCTTGGGTCAGTTCTTGACTCTGTCATCTACATCTCTTAGAACCTCAGACAAGTTATTTACCTTGTCTGAACTTTAATTTCCTTATTTAGAAAATGGAGATAATTAATTACAATAAAAAGTAGGTACTATTTCTGTTTTGTAAGGAACCATGGTAATGAGTGTGTTACTTATTAGACTATTAACCAAAAGCCTGGTTCTTTGAATCTGTTTCACAGGAGAAAGATAAAGATTTACAGTCTCGGAAACTTGATGGAGTGTTTGCCATATGCATTGGGATCAACCTGATAGCACTGGATTTGGTCCTGCTTTGTGGCAGCCTGAGTGGTGCAAAATATGGTTTAAAACATCTATACCCAAGCAAGTAATATGAAATAGATCCCATTATTATCCATTTTTACAGGTGAGGAAATTGAGGCTACAGAAGCTAAGTGTGTGACAACTATTGAACGATGGTGTAGGTGGGGCGTTTGGATCCAGGTGGTAAATTAGAGTCCATGCCCTAAGCTGTTCTGCTTGTGTGCCCTTTTCCTGGGTGCTGCAAAAGAGGGAGGAGTCATTTACCTAGGATGTGAGAGGGAAAGTAAAAAAAAGGTTTCATTAAGGAAACTTGAATTGAATGTTGGAAGGTGAGTGAATTTCCTCTGCCTGGAGGAAGAAATGTGAATAAAGATCTGAAGTGGTGAAAACAGTTTGCTATATTAGAAAAAAGAATCAGGTATTTTAAGCTACAGCAATAGGCCAGCCATGTGTGTGCCCTTTCCTAGAGGAAAAGCTCAAAGAGTAAAAAGAAAGTAAAGAGCCATTGCCCAGTAGCTGGACTGGAGCCAGCTTAAGCAGCTTTCTAAGAATGGAATAGTAGCTCTGGAAGGTTTCCTTGTTTATATTTGTGTGAGGGAAGAGACCACCTTGCCTTGCAACATTATTGACTATGGGCAAGCAGAGACCAACTAGACCAGAAGACTCAGGGTCTTTGCAATAAAATATGGGAAATTACAGTACTATAAGATCAAGAAACCATTTCAGTAGTGCTAGTATACCACATAGGGATGGGCAATTTAGTACAATCTCACCAAGAAAATTAGCCTACTTTGAGGAACCTCAGAGTAGGTGGGGGAATCCCTTATCAGTTTGGTTCAAGACAGCTAGAATTCTCTTCTTCTCTGAGGTTCCCTGCAGCTGGCATAAAAGGACTTCTAGCCTGGAGCTACTTCTAGTACCATCTATAGATCTTTAGAGGTTCTCCCTAGGATCTTACTGCCTCTGGCTAGATGTTACTGAGAGTCAGTATCCTGTCAAATGATGCAGGATCTTGGTCCTGGTCCCATCATAAGCCTCCTCTGTCTTTCCCTTGCGTCCTTGAGAAGGTGAATTCTGTGCTTGTTCTAAAGCACAGTCTAGTGGGGAGATCATTCAGTCTCTTTAAGGCCTGGATTTAAACCTAAAAGTGAAAAGGACTTGATGCACTTGCTACAGAAGATCAAAGACTGCAGCCTTCAATATGGATTGTATCTCATCATCAAGAAGACAAACATCCTCACCGCTGAACTGATAAGCAACATCATGATAGATGAAGAAAAGACTGAAGTAGTCAATAATTTCATCTTACTTGGATCCACAATCAACAGCCTTGGTACCAATACTCAGATCAGGAGACATACTGCATTGGGCAAGTCTGCAGGCAGGGACCTCTCCAAGTTACTGGAAAGCACGGATGCCAGTTTGAAGACTAGTTTCATTCAGACCATGGTCTTTTCAGTCACTTGCTATGTGTCTGAATGCTGGACAGTAAATAAGGATGACGAAGAGTTGATGCCTTTGAGCTGTCATTTTGGAGAAGAGTATTGAATGTCCTGTGGACTGCCAGAAGAACAAATACATAAGTCCTGGGAAGGGTGCAACTAGAGTGCTCCGTGGAGGCAAAGGATCACAAAGCTTCATCTCACACACTTGAGCATGCTGCTGCTGTCATTGTGTGCCGTTGAGTCAGAACCAATCCATAGCTGACCCCTAAGTGGGTTTTCAGAGGCAGTTAATTGTACGGGAGGAGGTTGTCCATTTTGCTTCCAAAGAGCAGCTAATGGATTCAAACTATATGCCTTTGAGATTGCAGCACAGCTTCTACTAGGCCACTAGAACTCCCTGAGCAGGTTGCTAGGAGAGTCTATTACTTGGAGAAGGACATCATGCTTGGAAAGGTGGAGAGATGGTGAATAAGATAGATTAACAAAGGGACTGCAAGCAAGGGGCTCAAGCATGTGAGAGATTGTGAGAATGGTACAAGATAAGACAAGGTTCAGATAGGTTGTTCATTGAGTCACTATGAGTCATACTTGACAGCACATGGCAGCATCAACAGTAACAATCTAATTACAAAGGCCGCACTCTGCATCTCTGGGCTGGGTACTGTTACTTGGAGTAGCTCAGAGTCCATGCCTTTTTAAATAAAATGTGTTGGCCTATTCTTTTCCTGTCAGGAACCACAAGCCATTTGAGGAAAGGAACTAAAACTGCTTCTTCTTTGAATCCAGATAACTAGACAGACGCCACCTCCGTAAAGCGCTGCAGTTACAAATCTTTTGGAAGAGCTGGAGACAGTTTGGGAGAAAAGTGAGGCATGATGTAGTGATGCCATCTTCTTGCATTCCTTTTTCATTTTTGTTTTGTTATTCTGGACCCTGGAAACTAGAAGGAGTGACAAAAAAGGAGAGACAAAGACAGAAGACTTCCTTAAAGGCATCAGGTACAGCTTTGTCTCCTACCTGCAAACCATTCAGAAAGGCCGTTTTAATGACATTTGTTGGTACCTGTAGGGAGCTGTGGTGACCTAGTAGGTGAGATGTTATGCTGTCAACCAAGAGACAGGCAGTTCCAGTCTACCAGCTTCTTTATGGGAGAAAGACAGGTAATCTCCCATGCAATTTACAGCTTCTGAAAACTCATTTAGGACCAGTTATGAATTGGTTCCTATTTGACCACACACACAGCAGCAACAAATTGGTGTTATCACTGAACTAGAATTGGCCAGTGGTCAGCCATTTCAGGAGGTAATATACGTTAAAAAACTGATCGTTTTGAAGGAAGAAGTCCAAGCTGCACTAAAGGAATTGACAAAAAATAAGGCTCAGAGAATTGACAAACTATGAATTGAGATGCTTCAACAAACAGATGCAATACTGGGAGCCTTTCCTTGTCTTTGCTAGGAAATTTAGAAGACACCTGCCTTGCTAGATAAGAAAAGATCCCTATCTGTGCCTCTGCTCAATCCAAAGATGATTCAACATATATAGAAATTATCAGTATCGTTAAAATCACACACAAGTAAAATTTTGCTGAAGATAATTAAAAAACAAATGTTTGATAACAGTTGTGAAGAATGGGGATTCCAGAATTGTGCCCATGCAAAACTTTTACATAGAGCAGGAGACAGTCATTTGAACGTTTGTTGTTGTTATGTACCGTCAAGTCAGAACCGACTCCTAGCTGACCCTCCAGCTGGTTTTCAAAGGTAGTTAATCGCAGTGAAGGAGATTGCCCATCTTTCTTCCATGGAGCAGCTGGTGGATTCAAATTGCATGTCTTTTGATTAGCAGCACAAACTCCTTACCACTCAGCCACAAGGAGATACTTGTTACATGCCCGTTGAGTTAGCAACTGAGCCTTTACAACAGGATGACACATTGCTTACACCTGCACCATCCTCACAGTGGTTATGATGTTTGGGCCCAGTGTTGCAGTTACTGTGTTAGTCCATCATTTTGAGGGTTTTTCTTTTTTTTGCTGATCTTCTGCTTTACTAGAATCATGTCTGTCTTTAGAGACAGTCTTTCCTGATAACATGTCCAAAGTGAAACAGAATTTTGCTATCCTTCCTTCAAAGGAACATTCTGGTTCTACTTCCTCCTTGAAAAAAGGTTCATTCTTTTGACAGTCAAAGATATCTTAATATTCTTTGTTATCACCATAATTCAGAGGCCTCCTTTCTCCTCCAGTCTTCATTATTCATTGCCCAACTTTGACGTTTGTATGTGGCAATTGAAAACATTATGGCTTGGGGTATGGTATATCGTATTCTTCAGATTGATATCTTTGGAATAATGCGTGGTTCAAAATCAGGAAAAATAAGAGTTGAGGTTCTGTCCTTTCCCCATACTTACTCAATCTGCATGCTGAACAAATTATTCAAGAAGCTAGACTATAGTTTTGTTTGTTTTTTTAAAAAGGAAGCTAGACTATATAAGGGACTCTGATGGTGTGGTCCATTGGGAGTTTAGTTGTTAATCCGGAGGTGGAGAATCTGCCAACAGCTCTGCAGGAGAAAGATGGGCAGTCTCCTCCTGTGCAATTTATAGCTTCTGACGAAAACCCACTGGTGGGTCATCTGTGAGTCAGTTCTATGACTCACTGGCAGTGAGTTTGAGTGTTTTGAGTGAGGCTTTATGAAGAGGAACTTGGCACCAGTATTAGAGGAAGATTGATTAACAATCTGTGATATTCTGGTGACACAACCTTGCTTAATGAAAGTGACAAGGACTTGAAAGCATTTACTGATAAAGATCAAAGACTGTTTGCCGCCTTTAGTTTAGACATCAGCATAGAGAAAATTAGAACTGAACCAATAAATTGCAACATGATAGAGAAAATACCATACTGTCAGGTATTTAATATTACTTGGATCCACAGTCATTGCTCATATAAGCAGCAGTCAAGAAATAAAACTACATATTGTTAGGTACCATTCATTGAGTTCAGTATGACTCACAGCAACCCATGAACAACATATTTGAATCCTGTTCTATCCTGTGCCATCCTTAAAATCTCAGACACACTTGAGCCCATTGTCGCAGTCTCTATATCAATCCACCTGGTCAAGGGGCTTCTCTTTTCACTTCCCAGGCATGATGTCCCTCTCCGATGAATAGCCTTTCCTAGCAACACACTTAAAGTATGTGAAGCAGAGTTTCATTATCTTTGCCTCCAAAGAGCACTCTGGCTGCACCTTCTCCAAATATATATCTATTTGGTTTTTTGGCAGTTCAGTACTCTTCTCCAAGAGCACAGTTCAAAGGTATCAGTAATTCTTCTGTCATTCATTGTCTAGCTCTCAGATCCGTAGCTAGTGATTAAAAAAAAATGACCTGAATAAGGCATACCTTAGACCTCGAACTAACATCATTGTTACTGAGTAATTTGGAGAGATCCATGACTGCAGGCTTTCCCAGTACAATACATCTTCTGATTTCCTGACTGCTGGAATCAAGTGTATTGATTATGGATCCAAGTAAATGAAGTCTTTGACAGTATCATTCTCTTCTCCATCTATCATGATATTGCCAGTGGTGAGAATTTTTGTATTTTTGACATTGAGATGCAATCCATGTTGAAGGGTGTATTCTTTGATAATCTGCAACAAGCTCTTCAAGTCCTCCTCCCTTTCTGCAAGCAAGATTGAGTCATCTCCATAATGAAGGTTGTTGATGAGTCGTCTTCTAATCCTGATGCCTTATTCTTCTTCAGAGTCCAACTTCTCAAATAATTTGCTCAGCACACCGATTGAATAAATAGGGAGAAATGTTACCAACCCTGACGCACACACCTTTCCTAATTTTAAACCATGCAGTATTCTGCTCTGTTCACATGACAGCATGTTGGTCTAGGTGTAGATTTTCTATAAGCACAGTTAAGGGTTCTGGGATTCCCATTATTCCCATAATTTATTATGATCCACACCATGAAATGTCTTTCCAGAGACATTCTTCTGATAATCTTTGCTTTCAGCCAGGATCCATCTGGCTTCTAAAATACAACACATTACATTGGAAACATCTGCTGCGGAAGACCCCTATAAAGTTTGTGTGAAAGGGGATATGTTTGTGTGTGTCTTTCTGTGTATGAAGAAGTGTTTCTTGTGAAGGTAGAGTATGTCTGTGTATATTTGAATATGTGCATGTTCCTGTATATATGAAGGTGCGTGTTATGGAACTTGAATTTGACTCCAAGCATTCAAGGTGGGCCAATAAGGCTCTTGTCTCTAGAGGAAAGCATGGAACAACACAAAAAGCCCTGAGCTGAGCTTCAAACCAGAAGATGAAGCCATGTACTCTGATGTTAAGTAACTTAGCCCTTCTGAAGCATCATTTTCTTCATCTGACAAATAAGAGAGTTGGATGAGGTCTTATTTTTTATAATCTCTTCTACCTGGAGAAGAGTATTGAACATGCCATGAACCACTAAGAGCAAACAGGTCTGTCCTAGAGTGGGTGAAAACAGACTGCTCCTTGGAGGCATGGATTTTGAAACTTCTAGATCACATACTTTGGACATATTGCCAGGAAGGACCAGTCCTTAGAGAAGGACACCATGCTTGGAAGGGTAGAGGGTCAGGACAGGAGAGGAAGACCTTGGATGAGATGGACTGAAACAGTAACCATGACATTGGAGTTAGATGTGCCAGAAATGTTGAGGTTATCTCAGGATAAGGCAAGGGTCAGAGCCATTGCTCATAGGGTTGGTATGAGCTGTAGTTGATGGCACATAACATCAACAACTTTTATCTTTGCTTTTCTGAGATTATTCATGGCACCTTAAAAAAATTGATTGCTGTCAAGTTGATGGTGAGTTCAGAGTAAAACTTTGCACCATAGTGCTTTTAGTAGCTGATTTCTCCCCATTTACTCCCAGCTACATATAAGACTGATAGAAGGAAGGAGGAAAGTCTTTTAATGTTAGAATTTACTCTGAGCACATTGGGGGAATTTGAGGGTCTGGTGAAGACAATGCAGGAAGACTGGAGACTCAGGTGTTGTGGAGGTGTTTGAATAACTAATGCTTGTCACAGTGTTTGGGATGATTAGGACTGGAGCTGAGTGCTATTAGACTTTGAGCTACACTGTGAGAACTTGGAGGGAGGAGAAGATTGTTGACCTCCTGCTTCTTTGAAGAATGGAAGAGAGGGGCTTTCAGTACCCTTAAGGCAAATGTAGAGCCCAGGCCCTTCCTCAGGCCTTTGATCCTATTTGTTGTCTTGGCAGTTGATGGCCTGAATAATAGCCAGCTGGAGGTCTGGAAAAGTATCAGGATTCTGGCTCAGCATATGGTCTTTCTGTGACATGATTTTGGCCTGTGGTTAACTCTTGGGCAGTGATTTCCTGGTGAGTGCCTTAATTGTCCCTGATTTACAACTCTGAACCCATTTAAGTGGCTTCTAGAGATGAGACCTACTTTGACTATCTCAATCTTTAAATTAGATTGTAGTAGAATTTTGTCTTTCTGCCCTTTTAATTAGCCTTTAGTGCCCTCAAAACTCATTGCTGTAGAGTCAGAACCTGCTCTTAGAGCTAGCCTCTTGTTGGGATTCCAAGGCTATAAATCATGAGGGAGATTGTTTATCTTTTTTCTGAGGAGCTGCTGATGGATTTGAACCACGAGAGAGGCCTCCATGGAGTATTTTATTTGCTGCTTCTCTGGAGAAGGAATGGTCTGCGCATGAACTTGAAGTATAGCATTCTCAGTCCTGGTGAGGACTTCTGTTGGTTTGGTTTAAATAGCCTGGACCTAGGCCTCGGGTAGCAAGTGACGTGGAAGCCTGGGCCAGGAAGTCTGTATCACATTAAGCCGCTAATTAGTCACCAAACCCCTGTGCATCTGGGGATTTGAATCAGATTTAGTTTCTGAGCATGCTTGTATGCTCATGTGTACTTTCTGCAACTTGATGGACTGAGAGACACCTTCATAAACTGGAGACCTTAAAACAGAACTCATGAGACCTGAGTTTGTCCTACTTGGAAAAGGATAACCTTCTAGAGGACATTCTGTTCCGGCTAAAGGCTCAGCAGGTGTTTATATGGGGGTGTGGACTTGAGCAGTGCTGCTGCTGCCTGTAGTCTTGCCCCAGCACTACTGACCAGTCTTACGGGCCTCGGCCTCGAATTGGCACCTAGTTGGTGACAAGCAGGCAGGCAGGCTTCAAGCAGATCCCAGAGCAGGCCTAAAGCCTCCCCAGTGGTGTGTTTGCTGTGCCTAATTACCCAGCAGTTGTTTAACTATGCAAGCTGCATGCCTGCCTTTATTGCACTGTGATTGCTGAGCTGCCTATGGGGAGTGTCATAAAAAGATATAAAATGCCCATTATCTGTCTGATGCCCTCCTCCTGGACTGTGGGTGTTTGTGTTTTATTTTATTTTTATGGCTCGAGGGAAGCACTGCAGGAAGAAAAGGGAGGAGGAGAAAGGGAGGGGAGGGGAGGGGAAGCTCTACAGGAATTGGGACTGGGAAGCTCAGGAGCCCCTTCATACTGTGGTCACCTATGTGTACTGCTAATGGGCTTTCCTGACGAGAAGGCTGAAGGGGAACTAGCAGATCTCTGGGGCCACAGCAAAGTGCTCAGGAAATAAGGTCCTGCTCTTCTGAACCCTCCCCATCTGCCTACAAGTTCTGCAGTTTATGCTTCTACTCTCCCCGCTCTAGTCTCCATTCTGCATGCAGGCCCTTTGCCTTTAGTATACAGGGCAGTCTGCAGAGGGTTCTAAGAATGGTCTCTTTCTTGTTCCCTCTCAGTTCTTTACCAGCTTTGATGACTTGATTTGCCTCCTGACCCCCTAGACCACCATAGCTGCCTTTGACTCAAATGCTGGGGTCACCTCCACCTGCTCCTGTTGCCCTCCCGAAGCATTCTACCCACACAGCTTCAGTTTTCTTTTTCTTGCTTACCACAGAAATGGGTTCAGGCTGAGCCTAAGAAACCTGGGGAAACTAAGAGATAAAGGGACTTGATATGGGTTGATCACTTGCTTTGTGCTGCACAGAATCAAGGTAAGGCATCTGAATGAAGACAGATCAGACAGGATACTACCCTTGAAGAGCTCACACCATATAACCTCACTAGCACAAGTTATTGTAGGTGTTTAATAAATGTCTGCCAAGTGAGATTGAATCCAACATAGTCATTTTCTTCACTTTTATTCAACACACTACTGTTGAGCATCTCCTAGGATAGAGACAAAGAGCTCTGCTGATGTGACATTTGCAGCTTTGGAAACCCAATGGAGAGTTAGCTATGAATCACTTCAGACTTGATAATAATGAGTAAATTTGAGAGATTAGACACGGGATAAAATACCAAAATCTCAACCCACTTGGGTCATTAGAGCTTATTGGGAGAAGAGTTTAAAGAGTTAAACACTGAATATCTGTTCTAAAAAACCATGACATGTTGATTCCCGTACCTAAATCATCAAAGTCCAAGCTAGTGATCACATAATGTCTCTTCTTGAAAAGTCTTAGTGTCTATTTCTTTAAGCAAGCTCTTTAACCTTCTTTGAGACTCAAAAGAACCTTTCTAATAGGTATTCTTTTTCCTCTCATTTTCCTGAAATGTCCACTGCTGTATTCCTGCTGAGTGAACACCTACTTTGCTTTAAGGTTTTGCTCCTCTTAGGTCAGGGAGCTCTGGCAGCTTAGTGGTGAGGAGTTGCGCTACCATCTCAAAGGCATAGGGTTTGAATCCATTAGCCGCTTTGCAGTAGGAAGACAGGCAATCTCATCCCATGCAATTATTTGTTGTTGTTATGTGCCACTGAGGTGACTGTGACTCATAGCGACCCTATGCACAATAGCTCCGAACCCTGCTCTGTCCTGAGCCAGTCTCACTGACTCTGACACACCTACCCTCATTATCCCAGTTATTGTGTCACTCTATTATATCTGGGGTCTTCCTCTCCTGTGCTGTCCTTTGACCCTTCCAAGCATGATGTCCTTCTTCAAAGACTGGTCCCTCCTGGCTACATGCCCAAAAGTATGTGAGATGGAGTCTCAAAAGCCTTGCCTCTAAGGAGCAGCTTGGTTTCTCCCTCTCTCAAGGACAGACATGTTAATTCTCTTGACAGTCCATAGTATGTTCAGTACTCTTCTACAGCACAACTCAAAGGCATAGATTCTTTTATAATTTTTGGTCATTATCCAGCTTTCTGATGCATAGCAAGTAATGGTCTGGATCAGGCACACCTTTGTCTCTAGACTCACATATTTGCTCTCCAGCACTCAGGAGAGGTCCTTGACAGTAGATTTTCCTAATGCCATTCATCTTTCTATTTCTTGACTGCTGGTGCCAAGAGTGTTGATTGTGAAACCAAGTAAGCTGAAATTGTTAACAATTTATAACATCTGGAAACCCACTGGAGGGTCAGCTATGGGTCAGTTCCGACTCTACGGCCCATAATAACAACTTCTGATGTTTTCTCTGAAGCCTTTTCTGCTTCCCACTAGAAATGGCTTCTTTCTTTAGACACACCTACCTTGAATGTCTTCAGGGTGCTAGGCGCTGCACTCCATTCTTCTCTAACTTTGCTCAAGGTGGGTGAGCTTGCTGGGATCCCCTTGCACTTTGTTGCAATATGCTTTGTTTCTTTTTCCACTAAGATATAATTCACATACCATACAGTTTACCAATTTAAATTGTACAATTGATTTTCTTTAGTATAGTCACAAGGTTGTACAGCCTTTCCCCACCCCCTCCTCAAAGAAACACTATTAGTCAGTCAGTCCTCATCCTCCTCCCTGTCGTAAACAACTACTAATTCTTCCCCTATACACTTTTTTGACATTTGTATGTGATCTTTTGTGACTAGTTTCTTTCACTTAATAGTGATGTGTTCAGGGATCATCCATGTTGTTCCATGAATCATTACTTCATTTGCTTTCAGTGTTGAATAATATTCCATTATATGGATATGCCATACTTTTACTTGTCGGTTGATGAGCATTTAAGTTGTTTCCTCTTTTGAGCTATAATGAATGATGCTGCTATGAACATGTATGTACAAATTAACTTTATTTAGGTTGAGCTTTTTGGTTGTTTTTTTAAATATACTATGTTTCCTCATAGAGTGTGAGTTCTAGGGAGTAGAGGCACATCTGTACTGTTCACTACTTCATCCCCAGCACTTAGCCTACCGGTAGCACTCAATAAATGCCAGTGAATAAATGCACACACAGTTTATAATACTCTTTCCCCTCAGCAAATTGACAGAACTAGTTTCAGTCCTGTAACACACTCTGCAGTGGGTATAGCTGTATATAGGTGTCTGCCACTCCTGAAGAAGCGTTAGGCTTTCAGTGACCTGGACCATGCCCCCTTCATTTTACTTATTAGCTTCACTGGTAGATATTTTAGCCCATTGACAGGTGATCTGGGGATCTTTCCTGAGTTGCCCCCAGGGTAAGATATTAGAGCCTCTAGGTAGCTTTGGGTACTTGAGTAGAGACTGGTTCTATTATTCCTTTTCCTTTCCTCTTCTCCTTAGGGACTATGGATTGTCTGAAGGATAGAGGAATCTGTGAGAGGACCCTGGAAAGAATGTGGGTTTGGTGTCCTCCTGGCTTGAGGCCAGGTTGGCTTTGTGATCGTTCCAGCTGCCCAGGTGTCTGCTATCTCTGAAAAGAGGCTGCCCAGCTATTCCAGTTTGGAGGAAAAGGGATTTCTAGAACATAAAGCTTTCTGCGAGGGAGCTCTGGTGGCCTAGTAGTAAGAAGGTGCACTGCAATCTCAAAGGGACACAGTTCAAATCCACCAGTTGCTCCATAGGAGTAGGATGGGCAGTTTCCTGCTGTGTGATTTATTGCCTCTTAAAACCTTCTGGAAGGTCAGCTATGGTCGGTTCTGACTTGGCAGCACATGACAGCAACAACATAGCTTTCTGAGAGATTAGTAAAACCAATATTTCTCTTTTCCTTGTATTTATGCACCCTAATAGCCTGAGCCCATAATTAGAATTGGGCTTTATTAGGCTAATTAGGAGGTAGAAATGATAGTGGGAAGGCCTGTAGAGATTCATCCGGGGGGCAGACAGTAAATCTAGGGTTTTAATAGATTTATTCCATGATCAGGTGGTCTGGAAGGCTGACAGGGTGGCTGGGCCCCCTCCCTTCCCCTTTCTTCTACTTCCATCACTCCTTGAAGTGGCCTTCACACTTTGCCGTCCTTGTCCTCGAGGCTGGCAGCAGCACTAGTACGGGGGCATTAGCAGCGAAGGAGGAAGGAGACCCCACCCGGAGCTTCATTGCCTATGCACACGCTGTCCAGCCTGGCGGCATGATTACCTTGCTGAGAAATCCGTCCAGGCGCAGGGCTGCTGATAGCAATCATTGATTAAGAGGGTAATTGTCCTGAAAATTCAGATTGATCAGAAGGCAGAAATGATAACTTGTGTAACTGTGTTTAAAGCCACGTCCTGTCAATAGAAGAGACTGAGATGTATCGCACCAAGAGGGGGGCAGAACGGATGGGTGTGTGCAAGCAGGCGGGCGCTGCCATCCTTCTCTCAGGGCTGAGCAGGATGTTTCTTGTCAGTAACCTGGACTATTGGAGATTCAATCACTTTTATCTCCTCCCTCTCTCTCAATCCAAATGCCTTTTCATATTAGGAAATTAGAATCGGCCCTGCTCATGCAAGATTTATTAGCTTTGCTGAGCAGTCGCACCAAAGAGTAAATGATTTTGCTTTGCTAGAGCTTTTTACACATTAGAACTAAACTTCTCCTCCTGTTTTATACTACTGGCTTCCTGGAGGAATAGGCTCTACAACTAGGTACTCAGAGGGTGAGGTTTTAAAGTCAGGCTTTGGTGAAGAACATCACTCAGGTTTGTTTTCTTGATCTGCTAGAGACTTTATTTTCATCTGACATCTTTCTCCTGGTCCTCAAATGGATCCCTTGCTGGAGTCTAAGATTGTCTCTGTCAACTGAATTGGTAAGCTCTCTGAGTAGATGAGCTCAGTCCCTCAGATTTGGGTGATGCAGTAGAGGCTTACTTTAGGAAGAATGTCTCAGAAAAGACTAGGAGAGCTGAAGAAAGTAAGACTAAGGTAGATTGACAGTAGAAGCAAAGGACAGAGAGGCACCATGACCTTTTTTCTTAGAGCTTCAGACTGTCTTCCTCTAAGAAGTGAGACTGCAAGGGCTGGAGCAGCTTTCTAAGCCTCTGGGCACTCTTCCCTAGGAAGGTGCCTGGCACTGTATAGCATGGAAATGGTTTAGAACAGGACTAGTGGTGTCTGAGGGAGCTCTGATGGCCTACTGGTAAAAACCCCCATGCAGTCCAAAAGGCATGCAGTTCAAATCCATCAGCTGCTCCAAGGAAGAAGAGTGAGTGAGTAGTCTCCTCCCATGTGATTTACTGCCTCTGAAAACCTGCAGGAGGATCAGCTATGAGTTGGTTCCAACTCCATGACACATAACAGCAACAGCACTGGGCCTGCAAGCAACCTATATCTAGAAACCTTCAGGGTTCTCTGGCTGAGGCTGTCTGATGTGCCAGCAACGCAGTCTCTTAAGAACAAAAACATTTTATTAAACTTTAAGTGAAAGTTGACATAGCAAACTAGTTTTCCAATCAATAAGGCATACACAGGTTGTTCCATAACATTGGTTGCAATCCCTTCACGGTATCAGCACTCTCTGCCTCATTTCCTCCTTGGGTTCTTGGTCATTCAGTTCTCTTGTCCCTCCTTGCTTTCTCATCTTTGGCTTTAGTGAAATGATACCCTTCTCGTATCTGACTGATCTAAAGAGCACTTTCTTCACTAGTGTTATTATTTATTTTATAGCCCTATAATTTGAGACCAAGGCTGTCCTAAAGTACTAGTCTTGGGATCCTCTAGTTCCTTTCAGATTAGAAAGTCTGGTGTCTCTGGGGGTGGCAGTGGAGGGGGGCAGCTTTCCCCAATTTGAATTCTTTTCAACATTATTGCCTATTCAAACCAGAATCTTCTATTGTTGATCTTCTGGTTAGCATTGACAGTCATGGTAGCCAAGCACCATCTAGTTCTTCTGTCCTCAGGTTCATGGGAAAGGAACGGCCTCAGATCTATGCTTTTGGAAACTTTGGCTGCACCTAGCTAGCCCTAAGCCTGGGGCACCAGTGAGCTAGCATGATTGGGAAGAGTATTTTCCTTTCTGAGTCTGTTTAGTTCTCTCTGCTCTCTCTCCTTCCTTTTCACCTTCCCCCCCCCATCCTCTTGGGTCACCTGGACTGTGGACAAATATCAGTCACTGTCATTCTTTCACTCTGTCTTTTGAGGTGTCCTAACCTAACCGCCTGGTAGAGCAGAATAAATTATGGAGAGGCCTTCTGATATAAGGGTGCTGAAGGAAGTTTAGTTAAACAGTTATAATTTTTGTGAGTAACATGATCTTGAAGTTTAGGTTCTGCCCATTTTAGCATCCCCTGGGGTCTGCTCTTTTACTTGGCTCTGTAGAGCCTATTTTCTCTGAATTTTTTTTCCCCTCTAAGTCAAGTCAAAACTAGACAAACCAGAGAGTTTGGAACTAGAAGTGATGGGGACCCCCAGGAATGAATGGTAGGGATAGGTAGAAGCAATTTTGGTCCAAAAAAAAGGGCTGTGTATTGAGATAAGGTGTAGAGGGAAGGAGGGGACACTATTTAGAGGAAAGATGGGCAAATGTATTTAAGTTATTTTCAAGATAAAGTCTGCTTCTTGAAAGACCACCCAGTCATCTTTCCACTGAAGGTCTGTTTCAAGCCTGTCCTGTCTACCACCAGCATGTCCCTCAAGTATGTTGAGGGACAGGTGGGCTTGGTGTAGCCCTGTTTTTCTGCTCCTCTGATAGATCGCGCCAGAGGGTGGACAGAGAACACCCAAGTGAACAGTGGAAGTGGAAGAAGTCTATTCCTGCTTCTGAGCTTGCTTGCCAGCAGCCTAGCAGTACTTTGAAGTCCAAGGGGGGATAGTGCTGTGTTTGGCTTATTCTATACCAGACTGGTTTGGGCAGTGTCAAGAAAGAATGACAATGATATGGGCAACTTGGTGCTGGGAATAGAGAAGTCATTTTTTCTGTGTAGTGAGGGACCACAGAGTAAATAAATACTATTGTCTACCAGAGCCTAGAAGAACGAGTGACTAACTGCTCCTTGAGGAGCTCAGACAGGCATCCAGGAGGGCCCTTGAGCTGTCTGGGAAGAAGGCTGTAAGTGTGCTGTGGCGATAAGCTGGGGAGAACATCTGAGCAGAGGGAATAAGATGTGTCAGATCAGCGGTATTAGAGCTAGTGCGAGAGCCCAGTGAGTGGGGTTTCTTCTCTGCTGTCACGTTTCTCCTTCATAATTTTCAAATATAGACCACACTTCTGTCTTAATAAGCCTAAAGTGTGTCTACTTTTACCATCTAGCTGGGCTGCTGGGGTCTGGAGGCCTTGGCTAAGGACATCTGGAACCTTGGGTGGGAAAAAGGTACAGGACAGAGCTTTCGGAAATGAACCCCAAGCCCTCTCGGCTCTCTGTTCTCCCTGTTTTACCTAAATAGAGTAGGGCAGTGGATAGTAATTTGGGAATAGCTCTGATGATGCTTTGAGTAAGCTTGCTGCACCCTAATGAAACCTGTTCCCAGGCTCTCTTGTGCCTACACTCAGCCCTGCTACCAAGGGCCAGGTTCGTTCCCGGGGCCTGGGAGGGAGCCTGGGAGGAGACTGGGAAGCCAGGAGACTCATTTTCATTGGGATTTGACCTAAAGCGGGATTGGAAGGGAAGAAAAGAATGTGAACAAAAGTCCAGGCAGGAAGGAGCTGTTAACGAGCCTTTCTTTCTCTTTGGGGACAGAGCGGAGCTCATAGCGGGGCGCAGCCGCCAGAGCGGCTCTCTAAGGTAGCTGCAGTCTCTGGCTGCTGCCTGCTCTTGCTCTCTCTTTTTTCCCTCTCCTCTTTCTCGGCTCTCTCTATTATGGGGACTTGCTCCAGCTCTTTCTCTCTCTTCTGTCTCTCCTTTTGTTCTCTCTTTGTCTATTTATCACACTGTGAAGGTTGAAAGAGATGTTATTAATCTGGGAGAATGAAGGCAGGATTAGTGGTATGAATCGGATTTTGAGAGGTGTAATGATAGAAAGACTCGCTCGGCTGGCGGCCTGCGTGAGCTTGATAAATGGGGAGCACTCCAGACTGACTCGTGCCTTCCTCTGCGCTCTGCGCCCTGCCCGCTGGGGCATGCCGCGCTCTCAGATCTGCCAGCCAGCCCACCCCACTCCTACCTGAACCGGAGCAAAAAGCCAAGGGTAAAGCAGACACAAATATCTCCCATCACACTTGGAGACATCATTGCTTTTAGCACCCTTTTCAAGTGGAGGCCTATTGAGTTCTCAAAGGACTATGGGCAGAGAGAGGAGTAAGGACCCAGACTTGAGGCTGAAACAACATACACTGCTTTCAAGGCTTGTGAGAGTAGAGCTTCCTTCCTACCAGTGAAACAGTGTCAAACAGAAATAAGATGGTGCCTAGATCAGTCAAGTAAGGATACCAAACCATATGTGATTTGCATATGCATATGTAATTAAGCAAAGTCCTGTTGAGAGATGTATGTTTGAAGGTCAGAGTTCGAAGGACGTGGAGGAGAGAGGAGGATAAATCAAGAAGGACTTCTTGAAGGTGGTGCCCTGGCATATAGAATTTAAAGTGGATAGAAGATGAGTGTTGTAGGTGGGGAAATAGTGTAAGCAAAGATGAGAGGGCAACTTTTATGGGAGATTGAAGAGCCTCAGATATGGTAAAATTCATGTCAGGAAGGGAATAAAGTAATTAAGCAGTTCATATTCCAGATGAAGAAAGGGAGGCTTGAAGATGAGAGTTGTTATCTCCTGAAATAGTTTTCTATTCAAGTCCTGATGCCTATTCTAAAGGTACCCCTTTCCTGTAATTCTGAGACTATATATTGAGCCGTTTCCTCTTCTCTCTCCTCTGGCTTTGTTTATATCCTTTCACCTTTACTCTTTGCAGCCAGAAGATCTTGGCTTAGTTTCACTGTTTCTTGGTCTCCTCCCGTTTCCCAGGAGCGTTGGGCCAGGAACCTCCTTATACACCTATCCCTGCTCCCAACTTCCCAGTCTTTGTGGCAAGTGATATTTCAGCTGGCCATCTGCTTGTTGGGAGGGGCCAAATAGGCAACAGCCTGTCCCAGTCTGGGTTCCAGATGTCTCTAGGCACTTTCTTCCTTTGTATCCCTGCCACAGTTTGCTGCTGTCTCTGCCACAGATTACAGTTGTAATCACTCTGGAGCGGATCTTGGTTTCTGTGTCTACTTCTCTTGAAGGGCACATGTGATGCCCTCTGCGTTTCCATGGTCTGGGAGACCCTCAGTGACTATGTGAATGTTCACTAAATGAATGCGTTAACAGTTCAGCCGCTTATACAGTTTCCTCTTAGGCCTGATAGAAGATAGTCTTGTTTCTTTATTAGTTTTACCTCAGGCCTAGCTACCATAGAAGAAGGAGGAAGTACACAAAGGTAGAACAGCCCAAGATCATATAATGTGACAGTTACAGAATGTTGGATGGCTTCTTGCTACTTTAGGAAAACGTACAAAATCCTCATTGCGTCTGCAAAGTCCTGTGTTTGAGAACATTTCATGCCTTCCTCACTAGCCACATCTGAAGCTGGCCTTTTGTGCTCTAGGCCCACTAATGTTGATTCAGTTCCTTCTAAGTGCTGTTAACAGTTTGCCTACAGGCTTTAATATATATCATTGTCTTCTCTCCAAATACCTCCACTTCTCAGTTTGTCAGTTCCTGCTTACCTGTTGTCAGGGAAGCTTTCCCCCCTAAGCCATTTCTCTCTCTTCTATCTTGTCATAACAGATTATGTTTCTTCTTTGAACTCTTAGTGTAGCTACTGAATAATGATCATTTGTGTTGCTATTTGCTTAATAATTTGCTTTCTCCAGTAACCTGTATGCTCCATAGCACAAAACTATGTTGCTAACTGCCAAAAGCCTGGCATGTAAAGGCTTACAATAAATGCTTGTTGTGATTGAGTGGGTATGATTCCAAAGCCCATGATGTCACACCTCTTCCTAGATAAGGATTGCCCTGAAAAAAGGAGGCACAAGAACTTGTTGTTGGGCATGCCAGAGAAGAGGTTTCCTGAGCCTTCCATCTTTTAGACCTCCTTTTCTCCTCTAAGCATCAGAGAAGAAAAGGGTCTCATCTGTACAGGCTTATATTATCTTTAGAAGCTATACCACTTGTATACTTTCTTAGGACTTTTTGTTTCAACCCAGACCTCTAAACTGAGCTCATGGCCCACACTGTCCACTCCCTCGAGGCATCCCACCTAAGGTGTTCCTTTTAATTAATTCTTTTGATTTTCCTCTAAGCCTGGTAAGTATTCCCCATTCTGGGCTCTTGGAGCATTTGGAACTGCCTCACTTTACAAGTCTGTTTGCCTGTCTCTGTTAATCTGGAAGCTACTTGAGCGCAGTCGCCTGGGTTATTTTATCTGTTTATCTCTAGTGCCAGCATAGTTACTGAGCACAAGGTGGTGGTGGTTGTTAGGTGTTGCTGAGTAGAACTCACAGCAACCCTAACAGACCTGAACCCTGTCCTCACTTGTGCTGTCCTTATCATCTCAGACACACTGGAGTCCATTGCTCAAGTCACTCTGTCAGTCCATCTTGTTGGGGGTGTTCCTATCCATCGCTGACCCGTCATTTTTCCAATAGACTCGCCTAGCTCCATGTCCAAAGTACGAGAAACAAAGCTTTGCCATCTTTGCCTCCAGGGAACACCCTGGCTATACTTTCTCCAAGACATATATCTGTTTGTTCTTTTGTCAGTCTATAAGATATTCAGTACTCTTCTTCAACACCACAACTCAAAGGCATCAGTTCTTCTGCCATCCTTCTTCATTGTCCATCACTGTGTAGCAGGGAATTGAGAAGACCAAAGCTTGAGCACAAGGGGGCTCCTCAATAAATGTCTGTTATATGACCAAGCCAACAAAGGAGGGAGATTTGAAACAAATGTTTAGAACAGCCTTCTTATTTTTCACAGAGAGAAAGAAAATGAATGTGGATGTGCTGTGTGTGTTTGCCTGTGTGTTTGGGGGGTAAGTAGGTGGTGTCACATGATCAGTACAGGATTATATTTTAATTTGGAAAGCACTTTAGAAAGTTAAAGTGCTTTGCCTAAGTGCTGACTGCTATTAGTGTCTTCTTTTTATTAGGAAAAAGGACATGATTTTTCTCTTTCATCTTCAGGCCTCTCCAACTTCTGAGAATCAAACTTAGCAAAATGCCTGCCTCTCACTGAGGACTAGTTACATGCCAAGTTCAAAGCTTTGGACTTGAAACACAGAATTCTGCTTTGCAGACTGGTTCTGACACCCCTGAGGAGATTAGCCCTAATGCCTCAGTATCAGGAAGGGGGTGGAGAGACAGGGTCATTCGACAGAGTTCAAGTTACAGTTCCAAGCTCCTTCTCTTTCCATATAGGCCTGGATGAGAGGACATAAGAACTTGGACCTTTGAGTTTGACAAGGACTGGGAGGGAGCTGATCTCAGTTGTTTGTTTTGGTTTTGGGTTTTGAGTGGTTTGGTTTTATTTTTTTATAATCTACTTGTCTTATACATTTAAAGAACCAGGTTTCAGAGAGTTAAGGAGGAATAACTCTTGTAAGAGTTATATGTTCAGGTCAGAAATCCCCAGAAAGGAATAGGTTAGAAGAAAGGAGTATTCTTCTTGAAGAATAGCAAGGGGAATTCTGGCCTAGGCAGGACCTGTGTTGCACGTGGAGTCTGGCTGGTTTGAAAGAAAGGTAACACCTCTTCCCATGGAGATGACTTTGTCTACAGTGGCAGGTCTAGGAGGCCCCTCAGTGTGGCTTCCTCTATCTTGGGTTCTTTTCCAGAGCAGCCCCTTAGTCAGACAAGCACCCTGATCTCAGCATGCACAGTCTGCTAGGCCTGGGTAGCGAAGACTTTGCCCATGCTGAGGCGCTGGAGGGTGGGGGCTTGGGTCCATCTCACTATGCCCCGCATTCCTCATGTTCTAATCTGGGAGAGCTAGGATAGGGGTGGGGGGCTGGGAGGAGTGCATTCAGCCTTCTGCCTTAACTGAATTTCCATACCTCCTGTTGTTAATTATAGAGATGTAATAATGAGATTAGTGCACGATTAAAAAAAATCCCTGATATGATTACCATGGATTTAATATCACATGATATATCATTATATCGTTATGCAGTGACAGATGTAATTGAAATACACTTATTGGAGCCGGGGGTGGTGTTTCATTCAATCCCCAGCACCCCGGGGAGAAAAGAGTCTGCCTAAAAAGAAGCAATGGAAGAGGAAATTGTAATGAAAACAAAGAAAACTCACAATGTAGCTCTTACCCTGGGCAACTGATTCAAACTGACCCGATGCCTTAGAGACTCCAGTGATGGAGCACGTGGTACCCCAGACAGGCCAGCCTCTTCTCCTCTAGCTGAGACTGCATAGCTCCAGAGCTTCTTAATCTGTTCTTCCCAGAAACTTCAGTGTCCCTAAGTACCTTCTGACTCAGCAATGAAGCAGGAGATCTGAGAATCTTTGTAATATTAATCCATCTGAAAACATACGTGGGACCCTCAGACTGAGCTTGTAGCTGGCCTTCACTCCTGGTGCCCCTAGTGCCAGAAATTACAGAATTTGAATTTCAAGTACAATCTCTTCCTTTGTTGTGATGGAATCCCTAGAGGCATCTGTCCTTTTGTAGGCTGTGATCTATAAGAGTAAGTACATGAAGATCATAATTACCCCACTCAAGTTCTGTTGATAGACAGCGGGGAATGGTGGCTCTGGGGCCCCTGGAATATGCTGGTAGCTCAAGAACACTGCACACAACACAATCACCAGCTGGGAGCTAAGAGGATGAACTGTTGTCACCCAGTATAAGTGCTCATCAGAATGCTGGCATAGCTGACCTGGTCAAGCCTCTGCTGGGTATGGAGAATAGGCTGAAGAATCCACTAAAGAAACGGGGATCAGGAATAGTCCCCCTCCGTTTTCCCCCCTAACATAGGCAGCTGACCCAACTTCTGAGCATGGCTATGGAGGGATTGCTTTTCTGCTGGCCGAGAACAGTAATTTTTAAAAGAAATTGGTTATTGACAGGAGTAGGAAGTCTAATATCAGGTCATCCTGCTTGGCAGAAATACACCCCCAAAAATGCCTTTTCCTGCCTTCATCTCTTCTCTTTTCTTCAATGGAGATTATTTAGAGAAACATCAAATACATCCTCTGCCCTTAAGAGTCTCTCAGCATTATGGGGTAAGAGCTTTACAAACAAAATTCATGTTATAGGTGATATAAATCTCTTCAGAATATGGATGTTTGCAAAGAAAGCAATGAGTCAGGAAAGACTTTATAACTGAGGCGAGTGTTGACAGGGAAGTACGTGTTCATTAGGACAAAAAGAAAGAGAAGACAGAGGGCACTCTAGACTAGCTGAAGGAATTGCTTTAGTAAAGGCATAGGAGCCAAAGTTTTGGACTTGCTGAGGAGTAAGAAAGAAGAGTGAGTCACAGGTGATCCCTGCATTTCTTTTTTTTGGTTGGTTGAATAGATTGTTCTATGGGATTTTGGAACTCCTGGGGAGAAGAAGCCGTTTGGAGAAGAAGATGTTAAAGTGGGTTTTAAATAATGTTGTTGTTGTTGTTAGGTGCCGTCGACTCCTAGCAACCCTATAAACACAGACCTGAACCCTGCCCTATCCTGTGCCTTCCTCTGACACACTTGAGCCCATTGTGGTAAGTCACCATGTCATTCCATCTTGTTAGAGGTCTTCCTCTCCTTCATTGACCCTTCATCTCTCCAAGCATGATGTCTCTTTCCAAAGACTAGCCTTACCTAGCTACATCCAGAGTATGAGAGACAAAGCTTCACTATCTTTGCCTCCAAGGAGCACTGTGGCGGCACTTTTTCCAAGACATAGCCGTTTGTTCTTTTGGCCATCCATGAGATACTCAGTACGCCTATCCAACACCACAATTCAAAGGGCTTAATTCTTCTTCTGTCATCCTTATTCATTGTCTGTCTCTTTGATGCATAGCAAGTAATTGAGACTATAGCCTGAATCAGATGCATCTGAGTCTTCAAACTGACATCATTGTGCTTAAGTACTTTGGAGAGATCCCTGACAGCAAGCTTGCCTAAAGCAATAAGTCTCCTGATTTCCTGACTGCTGGTACCAACAGTATTGATTGTTGGTCCAAGCAAGATGAAATCATTGACAGCTTCAATCCTTTCTCCATCTATCATGATGTTACTGTTGGTCCTGTGGTGAGAACCTATGTTTTCTTGATGTTGAGATGTAATCCATACCGAAGGCTGTAGTTCTTGATCTTCTGCAGTAGGCGTTTCATGTCCTCCTCCCTTTCTGCAAGCAGGACTGTGTCATCTGCATAGCACAGGTTGTTGATGAGTGTTCCTCCAATCCTGATGCCACATTCTTCTTCATAGTGTCCAGATTCACAAATTATTTGCTCAACATATATTTTGAATAGGCATGGAGAAATTTAATCTAATTTTAAAACATACAGTTCAGACAGCAGTTTCTTGATCTAAGTATAGATTCTAATGAGCACAGTTAAGTGTACTGGGATTCCCATTCTTCTCAATGTTATATCATGCACACAGTCAAATGTCTTTGCATAGTCAATAAAGCACAAATAGAGATTCTTCTGGTATTCCCTGCTTTTAGTCAGGATCCATCTGACATCCATAATGATATCCCTGGTGCCATGAGATGTTATAAACCCCTCTTGAACTTCTGGAAATTCCCTATCAATGTACTTTTCTGGACATCTTTGGATGATCTTCAACAATATTTTGCTTGCATGTGATATTAATGGTATTGTTTTATAATTTGCACATTTTGTTGAGTTACCTTTATTGGGAATGGGAACAAAAATAGATCTCTTCTTGTCAGCTGTTGTCCAAATTTCCTGACATAGACTGATGAGCACATCCAGACTGCATCTCTTCGCTGAAGTATTCCAAGTGTTATTCCATCGATTCATGGGGCCTTATTTTTTGCCAGTCCTTCAGAGCAGCTTGGATTTCTTCCTTCATTACTATTGGCTCTTGTTCATATTGTACTTCCTGAAATTTTTTCATTGTCAGTTTGACTGTGGAAAAGAGTTTATCTGTGGAAAGAGTCATTGGAGAAGCACAGCATTAGCAGTCAAAACCAGATCAGGTGCTGATTGTGGAAGAGATCAATTACTCATGTGCAGGTTCAAATTGAAGCTGAAGAAAATGAAAATTACCAGCATAGAACCCTGAGTCTAACTCAGTTGAATATAAGAATCTTCTCAAGAACAGGTTTGAGGCATTGAACACTAGTGATTGAAGACCAGAGGAACTGCGAAAGGACATCGAGGATATCATCGATGAAGAGAGCAGAGGGTCACTATAGAGATGGATGAGAAAGAAAAAACCAAAATGGATGTCACAAGACACTATGAAAATTGCGTTAGAGCATTGAGAAGCTAAAACAAAAGGAAGAGTTGCTGAAGTGAAGGAACCCGATTTCAAAGGGCCGCTTGAGAAGACAAAGCAAAATATTAAAATAAAATATGCAAAGAGCTAGAGTCAGCATAAGAAGGGAAGAATTTACTCATCGTTTCTTGAGTGAAAAGAATTAAAAAAACAAATTCAAGTCTCAAATTGTAACATTGAAAGATACTATGGGCAAAATCTTGAATGATCCAGAAAGCATCAAAAGACAATGGAAGGAATTCACAGAATCACTCTACCAAAAAGAATTAGTTTTAAATATATTGAGATTGAAATACCTGTGTGACATGAGGTTTCAAAGGCAAGTAGGAAATACAATGTTACTGTTTTGTGTCATCAAGTCATCTACTACTCATAGCAACCCTGTGAACAGTAGCTCTGAATACTACCCTATTTTGAGACAGCTTCACCATCTGTTACACACCTGCCCCATTGCCATAGTTACTGTGTCAATTCATCTTTTTCAGAGTCTTCCTTTCTTTGCTGACCGTCTACCCTTCCAAGCATGATGTCCTTCTTGAAGGACTGGTTCCCGCCTCACCCAAAGTATGTGAGACACAGTTTCAAAATTCTTACCTCCAAGGAGCAACTTGATTTCATCCTCTCTAGGACAGACCTGTTTGTTCTCTTGGTAGTCCACAGTATGTTCAATACTCTTCTCCAGTACCACAACTCAAAGGCAATAGAATATATATGCTTAATACAGACATGCTAGTAAGAAATAAAGATCTGGAAGACAAAGGAGTGGGAGAAATCACCCAGGAAAAGAAGTAAGAGTATAGTGGGAGAAAAAGAAGCATGTGAATGAAAATGTAACATGACCAAATGCAGAGAAAACTGTACAAGAAGTTGTGAAAACAACAGAGAGATAGAAAAACTGAGAGTAGAATGTTGGGAGAAAGCAGAATTTCAGAGATGTGGTGGACTGCCAGAAGCCAAGGCAGAATATTCGTAACAGGATGTGGGCAACTTGGAGAGGATTATTTCCTTACAGTGGGAGCTGCTGTAGTAGGGTTAGAAGCTACACAAAAGTGAATAAGAAGTAATGGAAGTGAGGAGAGATGGCTTTGTGAAGCATGGCTCTTAGTAGAGTCGGCAGTAACTAAATGGAAGAGTGAAGTGAATGGAGGGTTTACAAAATAATCAGGGACTTACATAGCTTCTTAAGAGCCAGTCATTGTTTTCAGCACTTTTCATACAATATTTCATTTAATCCTTATTAGCTTTTTTCTACCTGAATGAAAATGGTGGAGAGGAGTGGGTGATCCTTCTTCCTCACTACTGCTTGCCTTCTGTAAGCCCAGGAGCTGTCAGCAAGGTGTGGAGGAAGTCGAAAAAATGGGGCTTCTACCTGAGTGAAAACATTGAAACTATAAACAACTTCATCTTCATTTGGATCCACAATCAATATGGTAACAGCAATCAGGAGATCAGGAGACATATTGCACTGGGAAAGTCTGCATTCAGGGACCGCTCCAAATTACTGAGAAGCAGTAATGTTTGAGGACTAAGGTGCACTTGATTCAGACTATGGCCTTTGCAATCACTTGGCTATGCTGCTGAGAGCTGACAATGCATAAAGATGACAGAAGAAGAATTAATGCATTTGAGCTGTGGTGGTGGAGAAGAATGCTAAATATTCTGTGGGCGCCAAAAGAACAAACAGATCTATCTAAGTTCCTTGTAGGTAAGGATGACGAATCTTCCTCTTATATACTTTGGGCATGTTACTAGGGAAGACTGTTCCTTGGAAAAGAACATCATACTTAGAGAGGTAGGGGAACAGCAGAGGAGAGGAAGACCTCATTAATACAGTGACTACAGCAGTGGGCTCGTGTGTGAGATTGTGAGGTTGACACAGGGTTCAGGTCTGTTGTTCATAGGGTCGCTTTGGGTTGCACTCAACTGGATGGCACCTAACAACAACAACAACAACAACAACAACAACAACAACAAATCAACTTCATAGATAGGAACTATTATTAGCCTCATTTTAGAAAGAGGAAATTAAGGCACGGAGAAGTTATGTAAAGATAAGAGATTCATGTTTATTTAAACACTAATAAAAAGGAGCCAGCAAAGAGGAGGTTAAGGATTTAGAAAGAAAGGAGCTAAAAGATGGAACAAGGCACTGAGGAGGAAGAAAAGGGGTGAGATGCAAAGCTTGAGTAAGAGGTTGGCTTTGTACAAGAAGTGAGGTGTCTCCTCTGAACAGATGGGTAAGGATAGAAATGCATTTGTAGATGGGGGGTAGGTAGTTGAAAGAGTTCGGTCTTGTGTCTTTATTATCTTTATGAAAGTGAGAGGGAAGATGAAATTGTTGAGTACCATTGTAGGCTGCTAAGGTTGTGATCCTGGATCTCAAATAGGGACTTTAACACCTGAGAGGAACCAGTGTCCCCCCCCCTCCCCAATCATAAGAATGATTAGCTCAAGTATATGTACAGAGAAAAGTTGAGGTCTTGTAGGAAAGGTGTGTTAGGATATATAGGCAAAACCCCAGAAGTGTAACAGTTGGGATGTTGTAGCAGTTGAAGGGGTTGTGGCCAGAAGAGAATGGACAGACTGGACAAGAAGTAAGGAGAAAGGGGAAACAATTACTGAAAAAAATACAGAGACTGGGGTCCCACTGGAATCTGTCATTGTAAGATGCCAGAGAGAGAGCAGTTCTGGGTTATAACAAAGCCTAGGGTATGGCCATGGGAATAAATGGCTGACATAGGTAGAAGAGAGAGAGAGGAGGAAAAAAAAATCCACAGTCATCATGATGACAACTCATAGCAACCCTCCATTGGGTTTCCAAGGCTGTGTAAATCTTTCTGGGAGGAGATCATCCATATTTCTCCCATGGAGTAACTGGTGGATTTGAACTACTGATTTTTCAGTTAGTGCATCATGTACCAACTCTGCCACCAGGACTTCAAATCAGGAGTTAATTGTTGCTGCCGTTGTTTTTATGTGCCATCAAATGAGAACTGATTTCATAGCTGGCCCTATTAGCAATAAATCATATGGGAGGAGATTGACCAACTTTTCTTCTGTGGAACTGCTGGTAGATTTGAACTGTGTGCCTTTAGGTTGGCAGTGTAGCATTGGGAAGTCAAAAACTGAGAGGCAGGGTTCATGGATGGGTCCACTACCCTGAGTGGCATGGAGTCCCAGAGAGCAAAAAGGAATGGTTTCAAAGTAGCCGAAATGAAGAACTTGTCTGCAGAGTATATTTAGAAGGGAGGAAGTACTGGTTTTCCAGTTAATAATACCTGTGCATAACAAAGCACCCGAAATCTTAGTGACTAAAGACAATAACAGATATTTTATGTCATTATGTCTAATGGTTTCTCAGTGAATCAAGAATTCATGCAAGGCTCAGCAAAGTGGTTTGGTTCAGGATCTCTCATACAGTTAGTGTCAGGTATTGACGAGACTTGTATTAATGTATATAGCTAGAGCAGCGGAGAGGGCCAAATCAACATCTCTCTTCACCTAGTCTCATGGTTTCTCTGTGTGATGTCTCTCTGTGGGCTAGTTTGGGCTTCCTCACAGCTTAGCAACTTCAGGGCAGTGATACAGCTTTCAAGACAATTTAGGGCTCCTGCAGAAATCTTCCAGAGTGAGGTCGAAGGTTCCTCAGCTTCTCTGATAAAGCCTGAAAGTTGTATAATCTTGTTGTTGTCATGTGCCATCAACTCACCTGTGACTCATAGCAACCCTGTGTACAATAGCCCTGAAGCCTGTTGTGACCTGAGCCAGTCTCACTGACTCCAGCACACCTACCCACATTGCCCCAGTTATTGTATCAGTACATCTTATTTGGGGTTTTTCTCTCCTGGACTGTCCCTCCACCCTTCTGAGCATGATGTCCTTCTCTAAGGATCAGTCCCTCCTGGCCACGTGCTTAAAGTGTGAGAGACAGAGCTTAAAAATCCTAGCCTCCAAGAAGAAACTTGGTTTCACCCTCTTCTTTTTTTTTTTTT
>NW_006399993.1:4192265-4204282 GCF_000299155.1 Elephantulus edwardii
GAGCCTCAGAATCCTTGCCTCCAAGGAGCCACCCGGTTTAACCCTTTCCAGGACAAATCTATTTGTTTTCCTAGAAGTCCATGGTATTCTCAATACTATGTCATCTTTTGGGAGTGACATCTTGCTTTGCTCTTGAATATTGTGTGGGATGGTTTGCTTTCTTCGAGACATTGATATGTTCTTGATCTGATTCAAGGGAAAGGTCAGTTTAGAGCCACTGAGAGGAGCCTCTTATAGGTAAGACAGATCAAGTTGCTCTGAATTAGAGGCAAGTTGATTGACTGGACATGTAGGCATAGGTATGGAGACAAATGGGGTGGGGCAGGCTGGGGGTGGGGTAGACCAAAGGGTAGGACAATTATAGGGGCAGGTCAACCCCTTGGGGGACCTCACTCAGACCTCAGCTGTCCATGTGTGCTCACGATTGCGGTTCCTACTCAAATTCCAGCTTCCTACTCAAATTCCAGCTGTCCGTCTCCCACCCAGCAGTTCTCAATCAGTCGTCCCTCCCCAGTGGTAGTTATTAGGGGCCCTCGTGCAGCGGCCTCTGCCCATGCAGGGTCCTGGGTCGAACGGGATCAGAGAAGACTCAGTCAAATTCCCATAAAGCAGTGTGGCAACAGACCCACTTGTCTAAGTGGAGCTTAGGAAAATTCAGCCGATTTCTCACTAGCCTTTCTCCTGTCAGATGAGTCCCACAGAAGCTCGGCTAGTGGCTGGGACCGCAACGTGACTGTGACTTTGCATTCCTGTAGCTCCAAAACAAATTGTTCTAACAAAAGTTCTGACTCAGATTTCAATTGTCCACATCACACAACAGACCCACTGGGTCTTAGTGGGGCTTAAGAGAATTCAACCAATTTCTCCACTAAGCTTTCTCTTTTTCAGATGAGTCCCACACCAGCTCAGCTAATATCTTGCAGCTTTGGCCAGGTCCCCGGAGGCTTTGTGTTCCTGTAGCTCCAATACTAATTGTTCCAACAAAAGTTCTGATTCATATTCCTACTGTCCATGTCACACAAAACACCCACTGGGTCTTAGTGGAGCTTAAAAGAATTCAGCCAATTTCCCCACTAAGCTTTCTCCTTTCAGAAGAGTACCACAGAAGCTCAGCTAGTGGCTTCCAGCTTTGGTCAGGTCCACAGCATGACCACGGCTTTGTATTCCTGTAGTTCCAAAACTAATTGTTCCAACAAAAGTTCTGATTCAGATTCCTACTGTCCACGTCTCGCTGTGATAGTCGGTCTCTGTGTGGTGTGAAGGACTCTCTAGTGGCCTCTCTCTATGCAGCTTGCTATTCCTCTGGCTCTTCCAAATGTACTCTCCACTGCCACTATCTTGGAATCCTTAAGGCTCTTCTGAAGCACAGCAACTCAAAGACATTAATTCTTCTTCTGTTTTCCTTAGTCATTGTCCAACTCTCTGATGCATAGCAATTAATTGCAAAGACCATTGCCTGGATTAGGCATACCTTAGTCTCTAGACTGACATTGTTGCTTTTCAGTACTCTGGGGAGGTCCTTGACAGCAGATATTCCCAGTGCACTTCAGATTTCCTGACTACTGGTGTCAAGCGTGTTGATTGTGGAGCCAAGCAAGCTGTAATTCTTAACAATTTTAGCCTCTTCTTTCTCTCTATCATGGTGCTGCCAATTGTCCCAGTGGTGAGAATAATTGTCTTCTTGATGTTGAGCTTCAATCCATATTGAAGACTACAGTCCTTGACCTTCTGCAGCAAGTGCTTCAGGTCCTCCTCAGTTTCAGCAAGTAAGGTTGTGCCATTTGCATAATGGTTGTTGAGTCTTCCTTTAATCCTGATGCCACATTTCTCCTCTTAAAACCCATATAATACTACTTTTGCCTTACTCTATTGGTTGGGAAAAGTCACAAAAGCCCACCATATATCAGAGAGAATGTGCAAAGGCTATACCTCTTGAAAGCAGATAAGTCAAAATCCTATTCTAAGAACATGGAAGATGGAAAATCGTGCTGTGGCCACTATTGGGAAATACAGTCTGCTATATGCATGGACTGCTAAGAGAATAAAGAGGTCTGTCCTGGAAAGGGTAAAACCGTGCTGCTTCTTGGAAGCAAGGATTTTGAAACTCTGTCTGACATACTTGGGGCATGTTTTAAGCAAGGGACCAGTTCTTGGAGAGGGAAATCATGCTTGGAAGGGTGGAGGGACAGAGCAAGAGAGGAAGACCCTAGATGAGATGGATTGACTCAGTGGCTAGGGTAGTGGAAGTAGAAGTATCAGAGACGATGAAATTGGCTCAGGGTAGGACAGGGTCCAGGGCTGTTGTACACAGGGTTGCTGTAAGTTGGATTCAACACAATGGCACATAACAGCAACAGTAGGCTGAACCTAGAAAGTAGAGAGGGACCAGTGTTCTAAAAGGGAATGTGCATTTTCAGTTTCCCTATCATGGCACCAAGGGTATCTGGCAAAAAAGTGGGTATTCTTGATTTGATTTGCCTTAGGTTACCTGGCAGAAGGTACTGTTACCCTATTTTGAGCTTAGAGAGGTTGACTAACATAAAGGAAAAAGAAAACCCACCCACTGCTGTCAAAGTCATGTGGTTAATAACTGGTAAAATTTGGAATCAAACCCAGGTTTGTTAAACTCCTGAGCTGAACCATACTATTCCCCCCAACACTCAGATTGAGCCCTGAGTGACAAGGTAATAGATATGTGGCATGTATCATCCTAACTTTTATTTGTGACCTTGTTACTTGGTTCACCAGTTGTAGACATGTTGGTCAGTTGGAGACAGTGTCGTCATTAGGTACTGCACCATTGATTGATACAGTCCTGTGAACAGATGGGAAACTTGCCCTGGCCTGTGACATCCTCAAGCCCATCGTGACAGTCACCCTGTCAGTCCATTTCATTGAGGGTCGTCTTCTCTGTGCCTGACCCTCAGTCTTTCCCAGCATGGGGTCTTCTTCTAAGGACTGGTCCCTCTGGACAGTATGTCCAGAGTCATGAAGTTTCACCATCCTTGCCTGTGAGGAGCACCCTGATTGCACTTCTCCCAAGACAGATGTTTGTTCTTTTGGAGAAAAAGTTAGGTTGTGTTTAGTCTGCCAGACTTTGTCTCCTTTGCCCTTTTTAGAGTGTCATCTTTACAGCTTTGTCTCTGTTGGGCGCTTATAAATTGGTGAGTGATTTTGTTTAGTTCCTAGTTTTGCCTTAGATAGAGGACACCCAGAAGCGTGGTAGAGGCCTGTTTCTTCCCACCTCATGTGTTGTTTTTATGTACCGTAGAGTCAGAACCAACCCATAGCTGACCCTCCGGTGGGTTTTCAGAGACTGTTAATCACACACGAGGAAATTGCCCTTCTTTTTCCTGCAGAGCAGCTGGTGGCCTTGAGCTGCATGCCTTCAGGATTGTAGTGCAGCTTCTTGCCACTAGGCCACCAGCGCTCCCTCTCACCTCATAGGAGGCTGAATATGCTGGTGTCAGCTTGGAAGCTCTGAGTTTTCTAAAAGTCCTATAACAGTCTGTGCTCTGTCTGTAGTCTGAGCTGGTCCTAGCCCTCTAGCCTAGCCATTGCCCTGCTTACTCTGTGTCCACCCCATCCGCAGCCCCCTTGTAGTATGTGGATGGGCAAAGACTCCATAGCAGCTGTTGATGCTTCTCTTCTTGCCTCTTTGAAGGATCTGATGCTGCTGCCAATGTGGGCTACTTCATCTATTAAACCCAATACACTTGTCGCAGCTGCTAAGCCCCCGTAAGCCGCCGGGCGCCGTGTTTGTGATGGGACTGACAGTGCATGGAGGAGGCTGATTATACACGATTCCATTTCGCGGGCCCAGCAATGTAATTTCACAGGGCGATCAGCGTTTGCATGTAATAGCAGGCTGTGCTGAGGTGTCAGAATATTAAAGGCGCTAATGGCAAAGCTCCCTGTTACACAGGGGGCCACCCGCCGCGCCTACAGCAGGGCTGTGCGGCAGGCCCGTCGCAGATGGCTGGCCACTAAGCTAATGGGGCAGCAGCCAAGGCGGGCAGAGTTGTGAGAGGAGAGAGCCAGCCAGGAGCAGCTCGGCACCTGCTTCCCGGCGCATGGAAATTACAGCAGCCCAGGGGACGGGAAGTGTGCGTGCCTCCCTGGCATGGGCTCTGGGGTGCTTGGTAGACCCAGCTTCTTTTACACCTACTTCATTTGCCTCTGTGGCCTAGTATTAGGACCTTCCCTAAATGGGATTCAGGAGCTCCTCAGATGTTCTTCCGATTACCCCACCTTCCACCACCCCAAAGCCAGGAATCCTAGAGTCTTCTAGACTTTATGCTCTGCATAACTGGATAGATAGGCCTTAATGACTGGTGGATGTAGCTGGAGAACGGGCACTCAGAGGATCTGGAATCAGTGTTGTGAAAGAGATTTAGGCACAAGCTGTTTATTGGCAAGAGTTCTTAAAACAAAATTCCTACCTGATTTTGGTCAGAAAGCTGCTGGGCCTTTATCCTGTCCCATAGAGAAGATCCTCAGCGAGATGGGTGGACACAGTGACTGTAACAGCAGGCTCAGGTAGTCAACTTGAAGGCACCTGACAACCACAGTCTAGGCTGGAAGGAGAGGGAGTGCCTCAGGTGCCCACCTTAACTGCTCCAGCAACACCTGCATCCTCTGTTGTAACCAAGCTTGCACCTGCCCTTTGTGTTTGTCCCTGCTGTATCTTCTGCCTGGGGTTGTGTCCTTCCGTTCATTTGTCAAACTCTGAAGGCACTCCAATACCACTTGTGACGGGAAGCCTTCCTATGCTCCTTCAGTGTCATTTGGGTCTACGTGTTTTCTTTGTCCCCTGGGGACTGCCCACAGGGTTCACCTTCCCTGTTGCTCTTGCTCTGATGGTTTTCTGGAATCAGCCCTGACTTCTCACGTAGTCTCTATGAGACATAACCCACTTCGCCTTGCCCTTAGCTGGACTCCCAGAAGGATCTTTGTTATGATTCATAGATAGAATATAAAAGGGTTATGGGGGGCGGGGGGCGGGATGACATGAAGGATGGCAGAGTAACCAGAGAGAATGGTCACTCTGTGGGTATGTGTATGTCCATGGGGATGGGGGTAAGCTTTATAAATGGGTGATGGGAGTTTGGGCACAGGTACAGTGGGGCAACAGGTGCAACGACCACAGATAAGTAGGAGCATTGACTGCTAGAGGTTCCTCCTCTGTGCTCTCTGGGTGTCTATTTACTATCTGCTGACTGTGCGTCACGGGTTCCCAACATGGTGAGAGCTGTGAGGCGCTTGAAGTGCTGTGCCTAGGGTGTTCTGAGAGGCTGGTAGCTGTATCTGAGGGTTCAGCTCTGTGACATTACCTGGGGGAGACATGCCAGGGCTCTCAGCAGGAACAGCAGAGGCAGAACCCAGGCTGAAGGAGAGCAGTTTTAATTAACCGCTTTTAATATCATTTTGGACTTTGTCTGGTGTGTGAAAGCCCCGCTGGAAGCAGCATTTGTAAAAATTAAATCCCACTTATTAGGAGCTTGGCAGACCCATGTGCATGCACCGCCCCCTTCCCCTCTGCCGTGCGCCCCCCTTTGGAGGTGCTGGATGAGGCCATGTCACGGCAGCAATTGGTTAGCATGCCTTATCTGGGAATATGAAACTGCGGCATGACACCCGTGGCCATGGTGGAGATGCCAATTCATCTCGCCTCCCCTCTGACAAGCTAGACTGCCCTTCCTGAAAGGCATCCATCAGGCAGGATGGGGCTGCCTCCATGCCTGGTACCTCTGTTTTTGTGTCCTGGACTCCAGCTTGCCCTGGTGCATTCTGACCCTTGTCTGGTCCTCCTGGGCTCTGCCGCCCTCCATCTCCTTTACATAAGTCCCGGCCTGTGGAAGATCTTGGGGGGCGGTGTCATAATTATAATAATAATCTAATCGTGGTGACGTGTTGGGGCAAGCATCTAATGTTATCTGAAGTGGTCTTCCAGCTTAGCTGTGATAAGACTCAGGATGACGTGCAGATAACGTTGAGCTGCCCTGTCCTCAAGCCGCAGGCAGAGCGTAGGCCTCCGCAGCCCTGCCGCCCGCCCGCCACTTTAAGCCGGGAAGCGGCAGCACCTGCTAATGCAAGTGTTTAATATTTGATGGGCTGGGATAAAGCAGGATCACCTTCGAATTGAATTGAGTGTCAGCCGAGAATCTATTACTGAAATTCGGGTGTGATTTGACAGCAAAGTAGACGATGTTATTCTTCACTAGTTACTGCAATCTTCTCCCTGACATCACTTAAATATTTTTTTCTTTGCTTGAATAAACACACATTATCCTTCTTTTCCCCCCCCTTCCTTCCCTTTTTCCTTTTTAGAGGGGAAAAAAACCCCCTATCTAGCTTGCCTTCCCTGGGCTGATAGAGTAGATTGTTATTTCTTTATTTGTCCTATTAAATGGAATTTCTGATCATTTAATCCGGCCTTTGTAAGTGATTTTAAAGTACTTGAAAGCCGGCCCGCCACTGCTCTCTGGCCCACTGAGCTCCAGCTTCGGTCCTGACCATGCTCAGCCGATCTTCCAGCTGTGCACCACCCACTGGCTGCTTTCCCTGGCTCTGCCCTGGCTCTCAGCCAGCGTCCTCTCCTCTGTCCTTGAGCCTGTGCTCAGGCCCAATTTGTGGGTACAGCTGTAGCCTGGGAAAGGGTGGGAATTTGGGTTGTGACTGGTACCTCTATGGAAAAAGGAAAATGGCTTGCAGAGTGCTAAGATGTAAGTATGCTTTGCCCTCTATTGACCTGTGGGACCAGTGTGTTGATCCCTGCAGATGTGAAGGTAGTACCTTGGCCCAGGCACAGAAGCCTCCCATCTGGGCCCTCTTCCCTAAGACAAAGACTGTAGTGGAATGAGCTGTGGGATGGGCATTGCCTTTTTGACCATGGCAGGCTGTCACTTCAGTGCTATCAGTAGCTAACTTCTGAGAATTTGCCCAGTCTTCATTCTTATTAACCACTGTCTCATATAAGCTGTCACCCTCCTACCACAGGGAGGAAGCACAGTCTGGTGTTTGGGGACCTTGAATGTGAGGAGATAGGTAATATCTGAAGGATCAGCTAGTTAGCTATGTAGATCCACAGGTAAAGCATGGGATTCTTTTTAACAGCATCAGAGGAATTCAAGCCACATGAAGCCACTGAATTATGTTGCAACCCATGCAAGCTTTTATTTTTTTGGCCTCAGTTTCCCTGTTTGTGCCAGGTCAGTCATATCTAGTCTATGGGACTGCAGGCAAAGTGCTATCCTTTATCTCTTATCATGTGTCCCCTGTTCACACATAGAGGTTGCCAGAAGCCAGGTGTCACGGATAGGGTACAGAGGGGACAATGGAGTGCTGGGGACCTGAACAGATCGATGCCCTCAGCACTTCCTTCCCCAACCCCAGGAAAACAATTAAGCACAGATCGATAGTGGCCGCTTTGAATATGCATAAGTGAGCACTTGACCTTCAGCAGGAGCATCTGCTTCCCCAGTACATGCACATGCTCTTGCACACACAGACACGCTCACATACTCTTCTGGTGCTACCTTGCAGCTGCTCTGGTTGACCAGGTGACCTTACTCCCCTTCTCATTTGAGCCCTCAAATGATGCTCACAGCCTCTGCAGCCAGGCCTGTCTCAGGGTGAACATCAAAATGACTATAGGCAGGCGGTTGAACTCTGGACTTCAGTTTTCCTGTTTGTAGAGTGAGTTCAGATGTATTGGCCTCCAAAGTGCCCCCTGAAACTGGTCTCTGTGGCCAATAACATGAAGAGGGAGTAAGCAGTGTTAGAGGGCTTAGGCAGGGTACAAATCTAAGGAAAAGTGGGTAAAGAGGGTCTCCTGGTTACATAAGGGGTCCTGATCTTAGTAAACGGGTGCAGTCAGAGAAGAACCCTGGTAAGAGGTACCACTCAGGGCTGGGCAGCTTTGATGGGTGGGAGACAGTGTAAGGGGCTCCACAGAAGGAAGGTGCTTTCTGGTGAAGCAGGATAAAAAGGGGACTCTGGTGAGGTGGCATAATGAGAGTAAGCCCCTGGTGGGAAGATTTGGGGCACCAGAATAGTTCTGGAGTCAGAGCCTCTGTTTTTGCCCCGTTAATTTTTACTCTCCTCTCTCCCCATTCCCATCACTGTTAACCCTCCAAGATTCTAGCTATGTGTAAACATTTCCTTAGCTTTTTATATTAGTGGTCTTATACATAATTGTCCTTTTGACTTTTATGTCATACAGCATAATTTGTTCTTGATTCATCCATGTTGTGCAGTATTTCATACATTCTTGATTATTTTTCATTTATACATATTGTGTGAAGAACGTACCATAATTTCTTTAATCATTCTTCTGTTGATGGACAGTTGGATTGTTTCCAACTCTTGCTATTGTAAATAAAACGCTGCTGTAAACATGTGCATATATATATATATATATTAATCTTTATCAGTGGTATTTCTGTTCAGTCAGGGCCTCTTTTAACCACTCTTATCTCCTGTCTTCCAGGCTTACAGCTTCGCCATGGGCTGCTGGCCCAAGAATGGACTTCTAGACATGAACAAGGGCCTCAGCCTGCAGCACATAGGTCGACCCCACAGCGGCATTGGTCAGTCCCTCTGCATATCCCCCTGGCAGCTCGGTCAGTCCCTTGCCCACATGCCCCAGTCCCCTGACATACAGCGGGCTTCAGTGCCTTATTCAGGACCCTAATTGGGCTCTCTCCGTAGCTAGGAGATAGCAGTAGGGGAGAAAATAAGGGAGAGTGAGAAGGGAACACTGAGATGGACCTCTCAAAACATCCCTGAGGATGAGGCTGGAGCCCGAGCTTTGAGTGGTAACCTTGGATTCAGGCCAGTGTACCCCTGTTCATGGAGGCATCCTTAGTGGGTAATATCCTTCAAGGGGTGGGCACATGTCAGCTTACCCACCTCCCATGGAGCTGGAAGAGGTTGTTTAATATTGTTTCAAGTCTGTGGCCACTAAACTGAGCGATCAATGAGAGTTAAGGAGATGAATTATTTAAACCTCACCAGCTTTTAATTAGTCAGGGTCCTTCTGACCGATGGCTCCATCCACAGGGTATTGACTCCCCCCGCAGGAGCAGCAGCCTCCATTGAGCAGTGCTGAGTTGGGAGGGGCCACTTGGGGTACAAGGTAGGGAGTTTGTACCCCAGGGAAATTCTTAGGAGAGGTATGGAGTAGCCGTCATTCCAGGCAATCAGGTGGGGAGACTGTGCTAGATATCCCAGTGCTGATAGTATTTGTCTATGAGTAGCTGTATGTCAGTGTCTAATAGTTGGAATGTGCCCATATATTTTTATGTCTGTTTGAGCGGATATGGGTGTGGGCATATCTTTTTCTGAGGGTATGTGTTTGTATAGGGAAGCAGCCATCAACCTGTATGCATCTGTCAGAAAGTATATTTGTTTGCATGTATCTTATTTGTGTGCATGTGCACATGTATTCATGCAAATGCTATCCAGCGAGGTACGACAGGCAGAGTTGGGCTTTGTTTCAGTAGGGAATAGCCTGAGTATTCCTGGATGATGTTATGACAGTATTATAACCTTAATGCCTTTGGGAAAGTATAAATTTGATGGGAGACTGGAGAGATACACTAGAAAGACCGGAGCATCAAACCAGTTAACTGCTACACACTAGCCCATCATGCATCACATAGTCACTGGGACCTAGTGGGTGCTTAGCATATTTAGTGGAAGCTCCTGTCCTCGGTGAGTTCACATCCTGGGAGGAAGCCGAAAATGAAATAGGCAATTGTCTCCACCTAGAAATGACTGAAATAAAAGGACCTAGCCTGTCCCCAGGGTGGTTTTCCTTTCCTCACCAGCTCTGGTAACTACTGTGTCATTTACATCTCACCAACATCTGAGGTGTCCTTTATCACTCTTTCTGAAACATTCCAAAGCTCTGCCAAGGCTGAGGGAAAAAGCATTCTACAAGGTTTCCACAGTGACTGCTCTTCACTTCCGAAGGAACTATTCCATACACCCTAGTTGTTTTTGTTGTCATTAGGGCCATTGAGTTAAGTAGGACTCTTAGAGACCTTAGGAACAAGGGCTTAGAACCCTGTCCTACCTTGAGGCAACTTCAAGTCTGTGACACACAATACCCCATTGTCACAGTAACTGTGTCATTCCATCTCATCCAAGGTCTTCCTCTCCTACACTGACCTCCTACCCTTCTAAGCATGATGTCCTTCTCTAAGGACTGGTCCCTTCTGACAAATTCCCAAACTATGTGACATGGAGCTTCAAAGTCCTTGCCTCCAATAAGCAACTTGATTTCACCCTCTCTAGGACCTGTTTGTTCTCTTGGCTGTTCATGGTATGTTCCATACTCTTCTCCAGCACCACAACTCAAAGACATCAATTCTTCTGTCATCCTTACTCTCTGCCCTTCATAGCAAACAGTTGAGAAGACCGTGGCCTGTGTTAGACATACCTTAGTCTCTAGACTAACATGGTTGCTCTTTAGCAATCTGGAGAGGTCCTTAACAGCAGATTTTCCCAATGCATCTCATCTTTGCCAATTCATCTTTTGATTTCCTGACTGCAGGTGCCAGGTGTGTTTACTTTGGATCTAAGCAAGGTGAACTCACTAACAACTTCAGTCTTTTATCTATCATGATGCTGACAATTGGCCTGATGGTTAGGATTTTTGTTTTCTTAGTATTGAGATGCAATCCATATTGAAGACTGCACTGATCTTGGTTCTTGCATAGATCCTTGATCTCTTCTGTAGAAAGTGCTTTAAGTCCTCCTCAGTTTTGGCGAGCAAGGTTATATCATCTGGATAATGCAGGTTGTTCATAAGTCTTCCTCTAATCCTGATGCCACTTCATGCAGTACAGCTTCTCAGACTGTTCAGTATATTGATTGAAAAGGTATGGAGAAAGGATACATCCTTGATGCACTCCTATCTTGATTTTGTATCATGTAGTGTTCCCTTGCTCTGTTCAGACAGTATCTTCTTGGTCTAGGTCTAGGTTTTGCATGAGCACAATCAAGTATTTTGGGATCCCCATTATTCTCAATGTTAGCCACAGTTTGCTGTGATCCACATAGTAAAATGCCTTTACATAGTCAATAAAACACAAATAGGCTTCCTTCTGGTATCCCCTGCTTTCAGCTGAGATAACATCTGACATCAGTGATGATATCCCTAGTGCCCCTTCTAAACCCAGCTTGTATCTCTGGCAGTTCTCTGTCGATATGCTGTTCTAGTTCTTGGAGATATCAGACCCATCAAGACAGTCTTCTGGGGAGGTCAGTGGGAAGTTTCCTGGAGTCAAGGATACTGGAATTTGAGGATCTTTGAAGTATTTAATAAGATTTTGTAGATGGGCCTGTATAGAGAAGCTCTAACAGGTAAGTGATTTCCTTTGACTGGAATGGGAAGTTCTGGTTAGAAAATAAGCAGAAATAAGCAGGGTCTTGACTGTCAAGTTAGAGGGTGTGGATATTTTTTTGAGATTTTGAGGAGATGTAGGAGGTTTGTGAATAAGAAACTGATGTGGTCAGAGCTCTGATTCAGAATCAGCAAGGAGTTTAGTGCTTCACTAAACTGTTTAATATAGGTGCTCAGTGAATATTAAAGTTAAAAAACAAATCCTGGTAGCCTAGTGTGTAAGGAGTTGCACTGCCAACTCAAAGGCAGGTTATTAAAATCTGCCAACTGCTCAGTGGGAGAAAGAAAGAAGGGCAGTCTACTTCTATGCAGTTTATGCCCTCTGAAAACTCACTGGAGGGTCAGTTCTGACCCAATGACACATAAAAATAACAGCAATAAATACTAGATAAATAAATAGGTAAGTGAATAATAAATAAATGTTGTTGTTGTTGTTGTTATGTGCCGTCGAGTCGCCTGCGACTCATAGCGACCCTGTGTACAACAGCCCTAAACTCCGCTCTGTCCTATGCCAATCGCACTGTCTCTGACACTCCCATCCCAATTATCCCAGTCACTGAATCAATCCACCTCATAGAGGGCCTTCCTCTCCTGCGCTGTCCCT
>NW_006399993.1:4205837-4259216 GCF_000299155.1 Elephantulus edwardii
ACTCCTTGCACATTTCATTGTAATATTTTGCTTTGTCATCCCGTGCTGCCTTTTGAAATCTTCTATTCAACTCTTTAGTATCTTGAATTCTTCCCTGTGCGTTAAGTGAATCAGTGAAAGAGTTGTGAGAAAAGGGGCCAGAAACATAGAACCAGGATGACGACTTGCATTGATCTTGAGAAGGAGACTGACTGGTAGGAGGGCCTGGTAGGCCTAGGTTAATACACCCTGCTTAGTCTGGAGCTGGTGCTCTGCTTCTCAGTATCCGTTTACAGGTGTATTTGTGAGGGGAGATTGTTGTCTTTATCTCTGTTTGCTGCCGCCCGGGGTCTTGTGATGACCCATCTGTCTACACATACTGTCTCTGGGTTAGCATCCCAGTGTTGTCTCTTTCTCCTTCAGAGAAGTTTCTCCATCTGACTGGGTGCCATTAGACAGCCCAAGGCTATGAGTGACATTGGAATGATGGCTTTGGAATCAGAGAAAGTTCTGACTTTAATACCCAGACTCCTGTAACCTTAGGTCTCAGGGCTGTTTAGTGAGAGTTCACTGAGGTTCCCTGTGTAAATGGTTGGCACAGTGCTTGGCACACAGTGGGTTCTCAAGGAGTCCCCTCTTCTGTTGCCTTCTTTCATTGTTTTGGTCCTGCCAACATCAGGAGCTCTTCGGGACACCAGAAGTTCTTGGCACTTGGTGTTTATAGTTCTTGAATGAAGAGGGTTGCCCTGCCAGCTCCTAGCCGGCTCTGAGGTGTGGGTGAGGGTAGTTGGAAGAAAGGGAGGATGTAGGGCATTAATTGGGCTCGGAGAGGCAGGAAAGGAAGGCGTGGGTTTTGAGCAGTGAGGTTAATGGCCCTCGCGCCAAAGAGACAGCTTTAATGAGCTTCAGCTGGCGGTGCCCAGAGTTACTGTGCGTGCTAAAAGGGTCGCGCTGTAAGAGTTTGATGTGGACTGTTTTCCAGCCTTGAGGTCAGAGGTCAGTGCCTGTCACTGGCCACTCAGGCTGGTCCTCAGTGACATGGTGCTAATTAACTGTGTGAAGAGCTGCCAGCCGAGAGTGGGGAGTGGTATGTATATTGATGGGGAAGGAGGGGGGTATGGGACAATGATGGGCATGGGTTCTGCAGATTCCACAGCTTCACTGTCTCCAGAGTCTGGCTTTCCCACAATGTTGTGGGCAGGTAGCAGTGGTGGCATGTACAAATCACTGATGATGACTCAAAGCCCCAGAAAAACAGACCTTCCCAAGTCTTTTCCTAAGGTGTATGTGACAGAGGGAGCCTATTGAGCCTACCTGGAGGGACCCCTGCCGAGCAGAGGTGTGACAAGGATGCTGAGGGAGAAAGGAGGGAGGCTTGCTGGAGGCTTAGTGTAAAAGGAAAAAAGGTAACATGGGGACAGCTGAGTCTACCCTTTAACTCCATAAGGGGGAACTATCCCCACCAACGATATCCAAAGTGTAAAGCTGACTGAGGTCGGACATGGCCCCCCCAAGCTGCTGCACTTCTCCTAATCTCTGGGTCTGATACTCGTTGCAGATGACTCAGAGACTTCACTCACAGTTGTGGGGTTTATTAAAGAAATGGGTTGAGGGGGAGGGGAAGCAAAGGATATCACACAGTAAAATTCCAGGGTTAGTGAAAAGCAGACCCAAGCCAGATTAAAAGCAAGGCACAATTAGTTTATACAGCTTCTCAGTCATCAAGTGAAAGTCCAGGTTCAGTCCAGCAACCCAAATGCAAGAAGCCTCTGGCTTCCTCAGCCAACCAGCAAGCTTTGGCTCGTAACAATCATAAGTCATCTCTTCCTTCAGTCATCCAGCAAGCAAAACCTTGAACTGTGGCTCCCTCTCAGGGTTCTGTCAGGCTATCCCTCGCTACAGTCTCCCTAAAGTCTGGTTAGCTCTCCCTCTTACATTTTCCTCACAGCTTTTGATGATGTAGAAGATACTGATGTGAATCATGTACCTGCAGCTGATGCAGCTGGAGATCACTCCCCCAGGAGGTGGGGTGGGGGGCGTCTAAGGCAAGGGATGGAAAAGCCATTTTCAAAAGTCCTGACACCACTGTTAGGTTGGCAGATGTAAAAATATATTGGTAAAGAAGCCAAATGCAGTCCTCTGCCCCCACAGAGCTCAGAGATGGGCTAATGACTTGGTCTTGGGGACTCACCTCAGGCATGACTAAGGAGAATATGGAGATCTTACTGCTCTAGGCAGAAATGACAGTATCCAAGATTGTCACAGTAGTCACCTTAGGGGAGAGGATGGTGGATTTGACTAGAAACCTGGTGACCGAGGAAGGACAAGCAGAGCTAGGGCAGCCTCAACAGAGAATTGCCAAGGGCTGTGCAGTCATTCCTTCTTTTCAGCAAGGCTCAAAAAACTGTTCATTGTCTCTGAGTTGTTTTTGTTGTTGTTATTAGATGCTGTTTGAGTTGAGTACAACTCACAGCGACCCTATGAACAAAAGATCTGAACCCTGTTCTATCCTGTGCCATTCTCACACTATCTGACACACAAGAGCCCAATGGAGCAGTTACTGTATCAGTCCACCTGCTGGAGGGTCTTCCTCTCCTTCACCGACCCTCCAGCCTCCCAGCATCATGTCCCTCTCCAAGGAATAGCCCCACTATCTTAAGAGTACTTTACGTAAACGGATTACATTTCTTAAGTCTTTCTTTTTAATTCCATAACGATTTTTAAGACAAGTGTCATCATTCCCATTTTATAGGTGAGTAAACTAAGGCTTAATTAAGTGACTTGTTTGAGGTCATACAGCCAGTTACAGAGAGTTGAACAGTCCATTCAAATCCATATGGTCCATCTATAAACTATGAAGTTTGGGTTCTTATCACTGTGCAGAACTGTGGAACACCTAGATGTCCGGCTTTGTGCTTCTAACAGAAGCAGCATCAAAGAAGACAAGCTTACTCTTCTCATTTCCCACAGTGCCGTATAAAACACCTCGGTCAAGATCGAGCTTCGATAGTAACAGCTGAGGAAGAAGGGAAAGGAGGCATTTGCCACCCCTTCACATGAAGTTTCATTTACATAAAGTACCCTAAGATAATGTACATGTTTTTCGACCCTCGTTGAAAAGGAGGAATGACTGCACAGCACTTGGAAGTCGTCTGTTGAGGCTGCCCTAACTCTGCAGTCACCTCATCTTGTAGCCAGTGGCTTTTGACCTTCTGTCCTTCACAGTCCTTACTGTGATTTCGTTTTTTCCCCCCACCTCTTGACCCAGAAAAATCCTGCCCATTTTCCAAGGACCACCTCATGTGGGAATCTTGCCTGATTATCCCAATTTGAGAAAATAAAATAAACTCTTAGGCCCTGATTATAATTTGCCTAAGGTAATGATCAGATCCTGCTCGCTTGGCTACTCTGAGGCAGGGCCCATGCCTCCTGCCCTTCCTTCTTTTTGGAAATCTGCACAGGAAATGCTAGTAGTGTTAACCTGTTGTTGGAACATGGGGCGCCCACAGACTCCGGCTTCGGTTGGTTAGAACAACTGGAACCTCCCTGATGCTGGCCTGGGTGGCCCTTGCCCTGGGAGCTGTGCTCCCTGCTGAGGGTCATGATACAGGTGGGATGGCCAGAGCCCAAGTGAATTATCTGAGGACCTTGTTGCCCAGCGTGGTTTGGCAAGAGAGCTGAACTGGCAGCTAGCAGGAAGATGCAGGACCTATAGGTCTTGTGGTCCCCCCTGAAGAAGTGGGGTGTCTATCAAGAATCCAGTCAGAGCACATTAGCTCTGTGACATGGATCTCATTAGCGCCCGTGAGAGGTGTCACTGCAGGAGAATCATCGGCTCAGGGAGATGCTTGTACCAAAAGGAAGAAAGGGCAGTGACAGCCTTTTCTCTGCCGCTGAGCTCACTGGGCCACCCGCCCTCCTCCTCGTGGAGGGGTGGGGGTGCTAGCTAATGAGCTCATCTACAGTACAGCTTTGCCTTTCCCTCCTTGAAGTTTCCCAGGTCCTTCTGAAGACCCTGGGCCCAGGATTAACACACACCAAACGCCAGCCCCCCTCTTGCCCAGCAGGGAGTTCCTTCTGATCACCCTTATCCTACTACCATAGGCAAGGGAAGGGAAGTGGTGCCAAGACAGCGTGCCTGTGGTCTGGGTGGGGAGAGGGGACTTGCACTCCAGGAAGGCTCAGAGCCCTCTGCACCCCATGACAGTGGCCATGTCTGCTTCTCTGTAATGGGCTTGCTCTTCCAAGAGGTGCAGTCTTCTCCCTCTCTTTCCCTATAACATCACCTCTCCCTCTCTTTAACCATAACATCCCAGGAGTGCCCCAATTTCTAAGATTAACCCTCCTCCCAAGGTGGGGAACAATGTGGGAACTCTTGCTGAGGTACAGCAGGTAGCATTTAGATCTGATAGGATGTGGGGCTTCCTGGCTTAGCCAGAGTGTATCAGAATCATCAAGGGCCTCCTGTGTGGCCTGAGTGAGACAAAGTATTTATATGAGACTCTCCTGCAGATTTGATACCATTCTCCTCACCTATCCCAGAGAGGCATCTAACCTCCCCACCATGGCCAACATTGGCTGTCCTCAAGGTTGAAAGAAAAGGAGTTGGCTTAGCTGCTTTATGAGGAAGAGACAAAGAACACAGCGAATAGTGTGTATAATACTCTCAACCAGGTGGGTTGACACAGGGATTGTAGTGATGGGCTTGAGTGTGTCAGAGATTGTGAGGATGGTACAGGATAGGGCAGGGTTCAGATTGGTTGGTCATGGGGTTGCTGTGGGTTGTACTTGACTCAGTAGCACCTAACAACCACAGCCCTCCCCATTCTGTTCTTTCTGAGGTAACCCAGAGAAAGTAAGGAATCCAGGATAGATGACCATGGGAAAGAATTGTACTGGACATAGACAGGGACTTCAGTGGCCTGCCTGCACAGCAGTGCCCCCTGAGCTGGCCCCAGGAATAGCCGAGGAACTGGTTCTTGAGAGACACCAAGCTGTAGTCTTTGTAGCATCCACAGATGGAAAATGAGCAAATGGATGGATGAAGGAAGGTTCTAGTATGTATGTGCATGTGTTTTGTATGTGAGATGCATAGGGAAGTACAATCTTTGTTTCCCTGCCTTCCTAGCCTCCGGCCCTGGCCTGGCCTCCCCTTGTCTCTTTCTGTATCTCCTGTCAAACCATCGCAGACATAAATGACAAAGAAATCAGAAAGACAGATCAATGCTGGCCAAATTAGCACTTGCAGATAGACTGTGTGGGGATGTCAGCGCCCTGACCCCTAGTGATCTCACAGCCTCCGCTGCTGATATTATGCAAATTGCATCCATCTGGCAAGACCTGCGTGCTGACTGCTCCTACTCAGAGGAGTAATGGGCTGGGGGGTGGACAGCAGTGTTGGAGCAAGAGCCAGTGGAGTGAGTGTGGGCATGTGTTTGAGTGTGTCTGAGAGCGTGCGCATGCCCACCAAGCACTGGGCGGTGATTGAGTGATTGACAGGATAGATAAGGGGCTGCATTGGATTCCTTTGGGCTGGGGGATTAGGAGCAGCCACAGATGAGAGATAACCGGACTTCATTTCAGTTTATTTTCCTCCTTATCCCCTCTTCCCACCTTCATTCCCCGAAAAACACATTCTCTATAGTTTGTGTTTTCATCAATATTTGCAAGTCATTACTACTGGTTTAAGGTGAGAGACAATGTCAGGGCCCAGACCAGGCCAGCCCTTCCTCCCAACCTCCTAAAGGTCTGGTACCTTGAAAATTACTGCTGATAGCAACCCTCTCAGCCTTCACTCCAGTGGTGTTCACAGCATCCTTTCCTCCCAGGTCCACAGTCCTCATGGGAAGATCCGTCCACCTGATGGCCCAGCCAGACTGACTTGCCTCATCTGACCTAAGGCGACCTGACATTACTTAAGTCAGACTCAACCTCTCCCACCTGACATTTGCCCCAAGTTTAAGCTGTAGCGTAGGTGCTTTTATCTTAGTATCAACTATGCCTCCTAGGATCTGCTCTTCTACAGCTCCTCTATTCCAAGACATGATTAATCAGAGTCCATGTACCAGGTGGGCAAAGTGAGGCCTATAGCTGAAGAGAGAGGGATTTATTTTTTCTGGTCTGAATCTCCAGTCAACACCAGCATCATTCCATCCACATTTGCTGAGTGCTCAGTATAGTGTTTTTGTACCATCAAGTCAGCTATGACTCATAGTGACCATATGAAAACAACTCTCAACATTGCCCTGTCCTGAGCCAACTTCTTCATCTCTGACACACCTAACCCCATTGCCAGTCACTGACTCAGTCTAGCTCATCCAGTGTCTCTCTCTCTTGCACTGATCTTCTACCTTCTACCAACCCTCTCCAAGGCCTAGTCCCTCCTAACAAAATGCCCAGAGTATGTGAGACAGACAGAGGGCTTTATGTATATTATCTCATTGGTCCATCAAATCCTGTGAGATGGGGGCTGTTATCACACTGTATGTCAGGAAACAGAGGTTTGAGAGGGCTGTCTTTCACCTAAGAATGAAGAGCAAAAGAGTGGGAGAGTCAGAATTTAAACATTGATCTTTCCATATCCATTGAGCTCTCAGCCACTGCAGCTTTGCTGCTTTGACCAGCCCCAAACACTCAGCACATCACCTTTCCTGGATCCACTTAGAGGAGATTTTCTTGTACAACAGGCAAACAGGTTCCTTCAGAGCTCCTGTTCTATGAACACAGAGCCTCACCCAGACCCTCACCTGCTGCCAGCCTACACCAGGTAGAACCAGACTGAAAGGGGGCCTTCAGGAGCTGTCTGTCTGATGCAATTGGCCTGTAATGAGAAGGACACTCAGAGGACAGAACAAACCCAGGGACTGAGCCAGCCCAGGGATGTCATAGCACGTGACATCCAGCCCTGCAGCTCAAGGAGAAGGGGCTGTTGTAGCTCCGACCAGCCAGCTGTGGAGACTGAGGACATCACTGTCCCAAGGGCCCCTCCAAAACTAGGTCCCTGCTGTAGCCTCCCACCAGGCAGGGTTGGGAGCTGGGGGTACTGGGGACATGTCCAGGGACACGTGTGCAAGGGGAGCTTGTCCTAATGAGGAGAACATGGCTGCTAGTTAGGCGAGGGGCGGGCGGGAGCCGCAGAGCTGATTGAAGGCAGGGGCAGGGGTCAGACAATTAGGCCCAGATCCGGCTGTTTGATGTGAGTTCTGAGGCCTCAAAGCCTCCCTTCAGCCCGCTCCCTCCGCTCCCTCTGCTCCCTCCTCTTTTCTTTCTTCTTCTGCCCAAAGGCAGGAAGGATGGAAACGCTTATACTCCCTGTTACTATTATTAAACCCTGCGGCAGGCCAGCCAGACCCCAGGGCTTCTACCCACAGGGGCCACCCGAGGCTCCCAGGAAGCCCCTTGGACCCCAAAGAGAGCATCTGGCTAGAGACTAGACTTTAGGGGATGGCCAGACTTGTGAGCAGGGCAAATGGAGACCCAGGGCTGGATAACCCTGCCTCCCATGCTTCTGAAGCTAGGGAGTGAAGGAGCTGCAGGGCATGGATTTGGGCCCAGGCCTTCAGGCCCACACCCCAAGCCCACTTTGACTGTCAACACCTGCAACCACTTAGGTCTTTCTCTCTTGCCTTGGAATTGGAGTGCATATGTGGTTCATTCGTGTTCATACTTGGTCACACAAATAGTGATCTGCAGCAGTTACAACAAAACCTTACCTTGCAAAATAAGACACCTGGAGTCATAGGGCAGGGTTCAGAGCGATTGTACACAGGGTCGCTGTAAGTTGCAGGCGACGCAGTGGCACATAACAGAGCCACATGATGCTATCACTCTCGGTATTGTAGTACCATACGGTCATGCAAATAGTCAGCAATCACAGCAACACTTTGCCCTCCCAAATAAAGAGCTAAACACAGCAAATAGAACTAGACATATCGAAACATCGTCCCTCACCTGTCCCAGATGTTATAGCAACAAAATGTCAGAATCATACCCACAGAGCTTGTCCAAATGCCCTGACTTCCTCCATCCACAGTGCCTTTGGAGCTGAACCCTTCCTCCACAATAGTAGGGACAGAATTGATCTTGTGTCCGTGGTGGGTGGGGAGCAGAGTCCTTCAAATCCTCCATCCTAGGAAATCAGCCTAGAGAGCTGGTACTAGAGAGTGGGAGGAAGCCAGACTGGGGGGGGGGGGGGGCAGTGGGGAGAGGGAGGGTGGGAGCAGAGATAAATGTTAGCTCATTTCTTCCGTAATTAGTTACTCCCTCATCCCCGCGTTGTAATTGTGAACAAGCTGTAATGTTTAATTAGTCTGTAAATGAAACCCCAATTTCATAATGGCCTGGCTGACAGGGCTAAGTGAGCAGAGGAAGAGGCGGAGGGGAGATAATAGGGAGGGCCTACAAGCAAGGAGGGGAGGCCTGTGGGAGCACCTCCATTTCTCTGCACCCCTTCATGGCCTCTGGGGTCGGGGAGGCTAGGTGACTGGCTCCAGCACTTGTACCCTCATCTTTAACATTGTGCCCACTGGTCCTTCTTACCAAAGCAAAGGGAAGGACCCTGGCGTCCTCCCTCCCTCCCTTCCTGTCCTGTCCCTCAGTTCTCTGGAGGGGATACGACATTCACAGCATATCCAAATGGAGATGCTGACTCGGGGGCCTAGACCACCTTGTGACATTCAGCAAGAATAAATCTTCCCCTGAGGTATAATCCGCCTGTAAGCTGTTCTACCAGTAGCCCTTTGATTGGTGTCAGGGACCCCACACCTAAGGGAGTCAGTGACCGACCTCGGCCCCTCTTCCTCCATTTCCCCTGCTAAACAGTCCAACCCTGGACCTTGTTCTTAGTTGGGAATCATCACTGCAGGTTGTGATGAACTGGAGCTGCCGCAGGGGGGAGCCCGTGGCCCCACTGCCGCCTCATTGGTTTCTCCTTGTCTCCCCCACTGCATCCTTACCGCCTGCACACGCCCCTGCCCCGCCTGCCTCAGCCATAAATCTCAATTTACGAGGGCGGCTCTGGTGGGGGGAGGGAGGCTGTGCGCTAATGATGGCTCCTCAGCCGGATTTTTCATGTTGCACAGTCATAAATTTTTAAGAACAGCATGAGCAGCACCTTAGCGAGTTATCGAGGCTGCCTCCGTGCTGGCTGCCTAACTCTGAGGGAACAGAGAATAGGGCCGAGGAGCTTTTAGGGCAGGGCAGGCAGACTATTCTGAAGGCAAAGGTGAGGCTAGGCTCGGTGCATGGGCTCCAGGAAGGTGTTGCCTGAGCTGGACTGTGTCACCAGAGCAGCTGGGAGCCAAGGGCAGGCAGAGACATGGTTGGGATCAGACATGTGGGCATCCGGACCATGGCATTTGGGAGCAGTTGATGGATGCTTCTGCTACAAGACTTGACATCGCGATGTACGGGGGGCCTGGAGACAGAGAGATTTTCAAAGTGGCCACTTTGACTAGAATTACAAACCCTGGCTATGTGCACAATGAGGCCTCTGCCCATGCAGAGCTGTACAGGGGGTAGTTTATAAACCTGGTGCCTTCAAGGATCATTTTCAGATGCTAATGTCCCTTAACTGCCTCTGAAAACCTGCTGGAGGGTCAGCTATGGGTTGGTTCTGACTCTATGGTTCACACATCAACAACAGCAGTGTCCCTTAAGTCACCAAGGAAAATGTCCACAGAGGAAGCCTTGAGCCAACTGCCTTTATCCTAGTTCAGATTAATCACTTTAGGGTTTTGTGGTTCTGGCTAAGTCACTTCACCATCCTGGACCTCTGTTTGTTCCTCTGTTTGTTCCTCTTTAAAACACAGTGATGATAATACTCATACCACAGGGTTACATGAAGATGAAAGAGATGTCTGAAGGCATCATGAAATTTTGAATACACGCTATCTTACTTGTTTCTTTAAATCTCTAGAAAATTATTTTCTGCCGATGTCTATGCAGAATATCATTGTGAGTGATGGTGGAACGTTCCAGCAGTGTTTACAGAGGTCTTCTGTGTGCTCAGTCTAGTGCTGGGACTTAAGCGTGTTAAAATAGGTAATTTCATTGCATTGTGGGAAATGCTAGCCAGAGTGGAAGGAAGTGCAGGCCTCTCAAAAGTGAGGGCTCAGAGGAGGAAAGTGTTTTGAGGAGAGACAGGAAAGACTTCATAAAAGAAAGTGATGCTAGAGCTGAGTCTTAGAAACATGGGTGGCGTGAAGTCAGGCAAACATGTTAACCTGAGAGAACAATGTGATCAAAGGCCAAAGGAAGTAAAAATGGTTTCATGAGACTGTAACACAGGGCAGAGAATATGCTTAGAGAGTGTCAGGGCCAGACTTCTTGGTGCTTGCGATAGGATGTGGGTTCTGTGGTCCAGCAGGTGTGGTCTCTGGCTATGAAACTGACTGGATACACCTGGTATGTTCTTTGGGACATAATATGCTGGAAGAAAGCAGGAAGTTTGGAATGTCTAATTTGATGGGCATCTGAGGGGTCTTGACTGCACATGATGTTATGTGCCGTTAAATTGACTCCAACTCATAGCGATCCTAGATGCAACAGCTCTGAATCCTTCTCTATCTTGAGCCAACCTCACTGTCTCTGACACACCTACCTTCATGACCCCAGTCATGAGTCCCAGGTCTGGAGTTCAAAGAGGTCTGAGACACAGATTAGAGTTTGAAGAGACTGTTTTTAGAGCCCAGATGGTGGCAGTCAGTGGAATTCCAACTCAGAGTGACCCTTGTACAACAGAAGGAAGCTGTCTGGTCATAGACACTCCTCACAGTGATGGCTGCTAGCGCACACGGCTACAGCCACTGTGTCCATCTGTCTCATTGAGACTTCTCTTTTCACTGACCCTTTGCTTTCCTAAGCACTGTGCTGTCCCCAGGAACTGATCCCTCCAGATAACATGACCAAAGTACATCAAAGTCTTGCCATCCTTGTTTCTAATAGACATTTTGTCAGTACCTTTTCCAAGGCAGATTTGTTCATTCTTCTCACAGTTCTCATAATTCAAATGTACTATTTCTTCTATAGTCTTCTTTATTCATTGTCTAGATTTTGCACGAATATGAGGCAAAGGAAGATTCCATGGCTTGGATCAGGGTCAGGCACACCTTAGCCCTCAGGGAGACAGCCTTGCTACTTTTGCACTTTAAAGAGGTCTTCTGCAGCATATTTACCAACATAATTTATCTTTTTTTTAATTTTATTTTTTTTATTTCATGACTATCTTGTCCATGAGCATCAAGTTGTGGATCTGTCTTAAATTAAATCCTTGGTATTTTAAATATTTCTTGCATTTAAATGATACTACTTGCTGGTCTAGAAGTCAGGATTTTTGTTTTATGTTGATGTATAATCCATATTGAAGGCTGTAGTATTTGATCTTGATCAGTAAATCCTAGTGCTTCAAATCCTCTTCATTTTCTGTAAGCAAGGTTTTGTCATTTACATATTGCAGACATTAATGTGTCTTCTTCCAATCTTGGTGCCCTGTTCTTTTGTGGAGGCCAGATTCACAGATAATTTGTTCAGCACACAAATTGAATTAGTGTGATGAAAAGATAAAATCTCTATGTGTAGACCTTCCCTGATTTTAAATCATGCTGTATCCCCTTGGCTCAATTCGAACAACTGCCTCTTGGTCTATGTCCAGGTTCTGCATGAGCATAATTAGTGACTTCTTGAATTCCCCTTCTTTGCAGTGTTATCCATGATTTGTTACAATCCACTCAGTTGAGCGACATGATGTAATCACTAAGATACTAGTAAACATCTTTCTGGTAAGCTCAGCTTTTAGCCAGGATCCATCTCACATCAGCAGTGATATCCCTTGTTCCTCATCCTCTTTTGCATCTAACTTGAATTTCTGACAATTCTCTGTCAATGTATTGCCAAGACAGTTTGTCAAGAGTTTTAAGGAGTTGCAATGATTTGGAAAGCTCGAAGAGGTCTTGGGTAGGTAACTGTAGAGGAATTTCTCATATTTACTAGTGGTTCAGGGGGACTAGGAGCAGGGCTGGGAACACTGACAGACATGAATGAGCTACCAGGACTCACAGCACTTTCCAAGAAGGACCTTTCTCCATGTTTTCAGTATCCTATTCTTGGCAGGCTGCCTACATTCTCTGTAGACTTTTCAGACCCAGCCCCACCTTGAATGTGGGAACACCTGAGCTTCCAGTGTACTGAGAGACCCTTCAGCCACCAGCATAAGTCCTTAGGCCATGTGTGATTCTTTATCTTCAAAGTCAAAGGTTAATAATCTTGTCCACCTCTAGAGCAGCCACAGGGACAAGCAAGAACTAAGGGCTCCTTGGAGGAGACGGGTCTTGCACCAGGGACAGCCTGGAGAGGCCACATTGCAAGGTCAGGAAGGGAGAAGTCGCTCACATGAGCAGAGGAGATGTGAGGTGTGGAGAGTAAAACCCCTGTATCGCTGGCCGTGACTCAGGAGACCCTCCGTAGGGCCATGTCCACCTGGCTTACACATCTAGCCTCATGTCCCCGCCAACCTCTCCTGCCTCCTTGTACTTCAGTCACATTCCTTCCCTTTCTGAACTGCCATGCCTTCTCTCACCTGATGTCTTCCCACAGGGTTGTTTTTACCACAGAAATCCCCTATTCCCACTGCTTGGCCTAATTAATGCTACTCATCCTTCACAGTTCAGCTCGAACTTACTTTCCTCAGGGAAGCCTTCCCAAACCCCTAGACGCGGTGTGGTCCCCCATGTGTGTTTTATAGGTCCCTGTATTCCTCCTTTACTGTATTTAATCACAGTTGTAATTAAGAAATTACTTGTCTGAAAGTTACTTAATACCTCACTCCCCATTCGAGTATAAGTTCCCTGAGGGCAGGAACTTATGTCTATTTTGTTCTGCTTTTATCTGCAAAGTATAACTGTGTCTCGTGTGTGTAGACAGATAAAAAATGTTCTTTTGAATTGAGTTAAATTGAGTTGAGATGACACCAGCCCACCCCTGGGTGCTAGGGCAGTGGGAGAAAGGCCAGGGAAGTGCCTGAAGCTGAGGTGGCTCCCATTAGTCCTCATGATTAATTCACAGCCACACTGTGATGGAGTGGGCTTGTCCCAAGTCAGCTCCTCCGCTGGGGCCCACCTGTTAGCGACAAACAAACAAAGGGGATAAATAATGCATTGGGAGCTGAGCCAGGCAAGGCGGCAGTATTGAAATTAATAGGGATTAGCTGAGGAGCTTGAGGATGAAATATTTACCAGTTGGGACTGGGCTTAGAGAGGGCAGCCCCCCTTCTCAGGGCCCCTAAGTACAGCATGCCTTTCTCCAGGGCATCAGTGGCTGGGACCTCGACTCCTTAATGACTATCTTGGTTTGCAGGCTGGCCAGGGCAGTCATCTGGACTAGCTCTTGGCATAGCATATTTTGGGGAAACCAGACACTAGAAAGACTAGGAGAGGGGCTGGAGCACTTTCCAGCACTTTAGAACCTTGGAACAAGAACCATAGGTGACTTAGGTCCTGGGCATAACTAGGTTTCAGGCTGCAAATGTCAGCCCTTAAGGTTTGTCTGCAGTCTTATCCCCAAGATTCTCTTCCTCTAATCTTCCTTTTCTTTCACTTAAAATACTTACCAGGAGCTTCTGTGTAGATAGTATGAGTGGATGAAGCAGTCCCTGCCCTCAAGGAGTTTGTGGGGTAGCAAACGGAAGCAGACAGGTGGTAACAAGGGAGGAAACAGTGAGTACTTTGGGAACACATCAGTGAAGTACCAACAGCAGGGAGCCTGGGGAGGACGGGTGTTAGGTGAGGATCCCCAGAGGAAGTGATAGTAAAACTGAGTCCTGAGGGATGGAAGGATATTCACCAGGTGAACAGTGGCAAGAAGAAATAGCATGTGAAAGCCAAAGGCAGAGACCCTAACTCCTGGGAGAAGGTGACAGTTCAGTTTCATTAGGTGGCAGGTGTGTGATGGGTGGATTCTGAGGCCCAGGGCGTAAAGATGGGAGAGAGCACGCTGAGTGCACGGGTGATTCTGTAAAGAAGTCTGGGTGCTGCCATGAGCACTGAGAAGCCTTTGGAGAGTCTGGAGGTTTTCCTCTTTTAAACATTTTATCTTAAAATTAAATTTCAATTTACAGGAAAGCTTATTTTTCTTATCCAGCTTCTCCTAATGTTAACATCTTACATAACTACAGTACATTTTTCAGTACTGGAAATTAATGTTGGTCTTCTATCAACTAAGCCTTATTTTAATTTCACCAGTGTTTTGCACTGAATTCTCCCATTCCAAGGATTACTGAACAGTTTTAAGGCAAAGAATGAAGATCTGGATTTCTGGGTTAGGACACAATGGGGAAAAGACTGGAGGCACATTGCTGTCATATAGATGAGAGATGGTATTGGCCTGGGCCACGATGGTGGTAATGGAAATGGACATTTAGAAACTATTGGAAAATTTATGGGAATTAAAACCTCAGAGTGGATAAGGATGTCCAGGTAGAGAGTGTAACTTAAGAAGGAAGTGGGGTTAGTGGAAGTTATGAGCAGCACTCACATCTCAGAGGTGATCAGGAGAAAAGGGAGGGGGGGTTAAAAAGGAGCTGAGGAAGAATGGGTACAGAGATGATGTCACTAAAGCCAAGGGAAGACAACTTCGGGGAGTGACTGGTTCAGTATGCCAGTCATAATATGCAGAACTGTTGGACTAGAGTCCTGTGAGGTCATGGGATCACTAGAGAAAGCAGGTTTGGTGATGTTAGAGAGGAATCAGCAGATTCGCAGTGAGGAAATGAGACCTTGGGTGAAGCTTGAAGTTTGTTAACAGAAAGTGATTATTAACCAAATGGGAAAAGGTGGTTTTTAAAGATTTACTTTTAAAACAAGATTTACTCTATCTACATGCTTTTGTGAAAGAAGCAATACAGAATAAAGTTAAAGCTCTATCAGAGAGAAAGGGCTATTCTGTAACGAAGGCGGTGGGGAAGGTTAGAGTAGGCGCACAGGTAAGATAGAGGGATGGGCTTTAGGCCCTCTCTAGGTATCTGCAGGTACACGGTGGCTTGTCTGCTCCTTGACATAGGAGACAAGATTTTCTGTTTGCCTGGGCAAAGGGGAGAGGGTAATGTTTAAAATTGGGAGAAGAGAAAATTTGAAATTGTTACTGGAAAAAAATGTTGTGTGGTCAAGAATATAGGTTTACCGGGCCAATTCATGCACTCAGTTGAGGTCCATAACTATTTTATAAATGTCTTACATCTACATGGTATAATTACCCCCATTTTATTCAGTCCTGGTTTTTTGTTATTGTTGTGTACCATCAAGTCGGAACTGACACATAGCTGATGCTCTGATGGGTTTTCAAAGGCAGTTAGAGGAGATTTACCCTCCTTCTCCCATGGAACATGGTGGATTCGAACTACGTGCCTTCGGGATTGCAGTGCAGCTTTTTGCCACTAGGCCACCAGTCCTGGTACAAACATAAAAAAGGCAGAGTTTGTATTTTTCAAATAAGAATAGGTGAAAGGAAAAAGGAACAAAGGAGTGACAAATATTGGCAAAAAAATTGAAATGATGGGCAATTGTAAAAGGTCTAAAGGAAGGGGTACCAGTGATGTTTCCTGGACAGAAACTGTGTGGTATCATTTGGATGTTGTAGTTGCCTATTGCCTTCGAGTCAAGCACGACTCATAGCGACCCCATGAACAAAAGGCCTGAAGGCCCTCTACAACTATCAACATTTATCAAAGTTCATAGTGTTTCTGGAGACATGTTGTTTAGGAAGTGGATGCCACTCCTGCTTCCAAACATGTCATAGTATGTTGTTATTGTTATGTGCCATTGAATCACCTGCGATGTATAGTGTGACCCTATGTACAGCTACTCTGAACCCTTGACCTGTCCTGAGCCAGTCTCACTAATTCCGACATACCAACCCCTCATTGTCCCAGTCACTGTATCAATCCATCTCATCCGGGATCTCCTTCTGTTGTGTTGTCTGTCCACCCTTCTGAGCATGATGTCCTTCTCCAAGGACCGATCTCTCCTGGCCATGTGCCCAGAGTATGAAATAGAGATTCAAAATCCTAGCCTCCAAGGTGAGACTTGGTTTCACCCTCTCCAAGATAGACCTATTTGTTTTCTTGGCAGTCCATGGTATGGTCAAGACTCTTCTCCAGCACCACAACTTGAATAGCTTCTGTCATCCCTAGTCATTGTCCAACTCTTTGAAGCATAGCAAGTAATTGAGAAAACCATGGCCGGGATTAGATGCACCTTTGTATCTAGACTGACATTGTTGCTCTTCAGCACTCTGGATAGGTCCATGACAGCAGATTTTCCCAGTGCAATTTGCCTTTTGATTTCCTGACTGCTGGTGTTGGTTGTAGATCCAAGCAAGCTGTAATTGCTAACAACCTCAGTCTCCTCTCCATCTAATACGATGCTGCCAGTTGGCCCAGCGGTGAGAATATTTGTCTTCTTGATGTTGAGCTTCAGTCCATATTGAAGACTGCAGTCCTTGGCCTTTTCCAGGTGTTTGAGATCCTTTTCAGTTTCAGTAAGCGAGGTTGTATAGGTAGTTAATTAGTCTTCCTCCAATCTTGATGCCACAGTCGTCCTCATAAAGCCCTGCTTCCGGAATGATCTGTTCTGCATACACATTAAAAAGGTACTGGGAGAGTATGCATCCCTGACACACTCCTTTCCTGATTTTAAACCATGCAGGGTTTCCTTGCTCTGTTCTGGGGACTGTTACTTAGTCCATGTACAAGTATAAGTATAATCTTGTAAGTACAGTCAAGTGTTCTGAGATTCCCATTTTCTTCAAGGTTAGCTACAATTTATTGTGATCCACACAGTCAAATGCCTTTGCATAGTCAATGAAACTCAGACAGGACATTCTTCTGGTACTCTCTGCTTTCTACCAAGATCCATCTGACATTGGCAGTAATGTCCCTAGTGCTACAACCTCTTCTAAACCCAGGCTGTATTTCTTGCAGTTCTCTTGTCAGTGTACTGTTCAAGTCTTTACTGGATAATCTTCAGCAGGATTTTGCAGGTGTGTGATATGAGTGATATTGTTTGATAATTTCCACACTTGGGAAAGGTGACTCAGGTCACCTTTTTTAAAAAAAAATTATTTTAGAACATTTACAGAGATTTTGGATTTCCATTCATTCATTATTGCACTTTTTTCTCTACCCCTCCCCCCCCAACCCAGTTCGTTTCTCTCTTTGAAAAGCAAAAGACAAACTTCTTCATTGGTGTACAAACCACTCCCCTGTCCCCCCACCCCAAATGCACTCCACTATGCAACCTCAATTCTGGATTTCTGTGATAATCATAATACCCTATCATATACCACTTTTAAACTGTTCTCTCCCTCATCTGTTTCCGTTCAGTCTACACAATCTATCCAGTTTTTCTCAGTCTTACTCCAGCCCTGATGTCAGTCCCATTCTGCAACAATGGCACCATGCAGTATTTGACTTTTCGTGACTGAGATATTTTACGCAGCATAATGTCCACCAGGGTCACCCATTTTGAATAATATTGCATGAGTTCCTTGTTTTTCAATGTAGCGTAATATTCACACAATGGGTTGCCTTTTTTTAGAATGGGAATAAATATGGATCAGTTGGCCAAGTAGTTGTCCTATAGATTTCTTGGTTCAACTTGGTGAGCATATTCAGGGCAGCATCTATTTGCTGAAATATGTCAATTGGTATTCCATCTATTCCTGGAGCTTTATTTTTTCCCAAATGTTTCAGAGCAGCCTGCACATCCTCCTTCATCACCATTGCCTCATGCTCATAGGTTGTTTCTTGAAATTCTTGTGTCAGCCAATTTTTTTTTGGTACAATGACTCTCTGTACTCCTTTCATCTGCTTTTAATGCTTCTTAATCATTCAAAATTGGGAAGGGTGTACGCAAGGGATGTGTCCTGTCTCCATACCTTTTCAACCAGTATGCAGATAAAATTATCCAGGAGGCTGGGATCTATGAGGAGAATTGTGGCATCAGGATTGGTAGAAGGTCTATCAACAATCTGTGTTATGCAGACGATACAACCCTGCTTGCTGAAACTGAGGAGGACCTCATGCACTTACTGCAGAGGGTCAAGGACTGCAGCCTTCAGTATGGACTGAGGCTCAATGTCAAGAGACAAAGATTCTCACCACTGGACCAATTGGCAACAACAGGATGGATGGGGAAGAGATTGAGATTGTTGACAGCTTCAGTTTGCTCGGCTCCACGGTCAACATTCTTGGCACCAGCAGCCAGGAAATAAAAAAAACATATTGCGATGGGAAAGTCCGCTGTTCGGGACCTCTCTAAAGTACTCAAGAGCAACAGTGTCTCTCTGGAGACTAAGGTGCACCTGATACAGGTCATGGTCTTTGCAATCACTTGTTATGCATCAGAGAGTTGGGCAATGACTAGGGAGGAAAGAAGGAGAATTGATGCCTTTGAGCTGTGGTGCTGGAGAAGAGTATTGAATGTACCATGGACTGCCAAGAAAACAAACAGATTCATTCTGGAGAGGGTTAAACCAAGCTACTCCTTGGAGGCAAGGATTCTGGGGCTTCATCTGACATACTTTGGGCATGTTGCAAGGAGGGACAGGTCCTTGGAGAGAGACATCATGCTTGGGAGGATGGAGGGATGATGCAAGAGGGGAAGACCCTCTATGAGATGGATTGATTCAGTGACTGGGGTAATCGGGATGGGTGTGTCAGAGGCAGTACGATTGGCACAGGATAGAGCAGGGTTTAAGGCTGTTGCACATAGGGTCGCTATGAGTCGCAAACAACTCGACGGCTCATAACAACAACATTCAGTTCTGCCTATAGCATCCTTAAGCATTGAAACTCGTGGCTTGGATTTATTATTTCTTTACGTTTAAGAAATGCCCAGCGAGTTTGGCCCTTTTGATTTTTCTGACTCCAGCTCCTTGCACATTTCAGTATAATATTTTGCTTTGTCTTTCTGAGCATCCCTTTGAAATCTTCTGTTCAGCTTCTTGATATCTTCCCTTTGCTTTGGCTTCTCGGCACGCTAGTGCAATATTCAGTCTCTTGGATACTATACCCAATATCCATTTCCCCTTCTTCCTCACTAAATAGCCCAGTGAGTAATTACAGGCAGCACTAATTTGCCAGTGCAAGTTAAATGGCTTTTTAGTTTCTCTTAGAGCTAGATGTGACCATGCCTCTAGGTTCTGACCAGTGAGATGAATGTTTTCTGTGGAACCTCCAGAAACAATGCTCAAGGAAAGTGACTCAACCTGAAGTACACCATTTTTGCCTTTCTCTCCTTCCTCCTCTCTGTTTGGAATTTGGCTGTGATGGTCAGAGCAGCAGCAGCCACTCTGGACCAGGACCATGAAATAACTTGGAGGTTGGAAGCCACATGCTGATAATGACAGGGCAGAAAGAAGTAAGCTCTGAGTTTCTGATAGCCTTGTAAAGCTAGGAGACTGTTAGCCTAGAGTGGACGTCATAGACATTAAAAGCCCATCTTAGTTGAGTTGTATTTTCTCCCATTTCTTATGTTCAGATGGGCTTTGGGCTCTTTCAGCCTTTTTAGCATTGTCATGAGATAAACAATTTGATCAGATGTTTCAAGCAGGCATAACAAGGGCACAGGTATCTTAGCTTGAAAAAATAGTGCCCTCACTTCCACATAGTGCTTATTCCTTGTATTATCCTCCTTCCTGCTTTTCAAATCGGTACCAGTTTTTTATGTTTCAACTGCAGGATAAATAGGCTGAACCCACTGCTGACCAGTCAACACTGACTCACAGTGACCCTCTAGGACACAGTAGAACTGCCCCTTCGGATAGCCAGGACTGTGAATCTACATAGAAGCAGATTGTCATCTTTCTCCCTTAGATTGGCCCGATGGGTTCAAACCGCCAACCTTTCCAAAGCAGCTGAGCCACCTATATTCTTTTTTTTCCCCCACCTATATTCTTCAAGAAAAAGAGAACCCAATTGAAAATAACATTTTTTTTAAAAGGATTTTATTATCTTCTGAAAGAAGTTTAGAGGTAAGATGAGTCTGTTATTGTTAGGTGCTGCGTAGTCAAGTACAACTGAAAGCAACTCTGTGTAGAGATCTGAACTCTGTTCTATCCTGTGCCGTACTCATCTCTGAGTCACTGTGTCAGTCCATGTTAGGATCTTCCTCTCTTTTGCTGATCCTCCACCTTTCCAAGCATGATGTCCCTTTCTAAGGCATAGCCTCTCCTAGCAACAACCCCCAAGTATGTGAGCTGAAGCTTTGCCATCCTCGCCTCCAGGGAGCACTCTGGCTGCACTTTTTCCAAGACATATCTGTTCTTTTGGCAATCCATGGGGTATTCAGTACTCTTCTCCAACACCATAGCTCAATAGCATCAATTCTTCTTGTCATCTTTATTCATTGTCCAGTTCTCAGATACACAGTAAGTGATTGAAAGGACTGTGGCCTGAATCAGGAGCACATTAGCCCTCAGACTGAAATCACTGCTTCTCAATAATTTAGAGAAATCCCTGATAACAGACCTCCCAATGCAGTATGTCTTCTAATCTCCTGACTGCAGGTTCCTGGAGTGTTGATTGTGGACCCAAGTAAGGTTAAGTTATTGATAATTTAAGTCATTTTCCATCAATAATGATGTTGCTTGTGGTGAGGATTTGTGTCTTGATGTTGAGATGCAGTCCATATTGAAGGCTGTAGTCTAGGGTTGGTTAATTCAACATCTCAGCAATGTTCTCAAGGACCCAGATTTTTGCCATTTTTTATGCTTTTTCATCTTCAACTTGTTCTTTGCAGGGTAACTCCTCTCAGGTTTGCAAGATGACTTCTTGTCCGAGACATTAAGTGCAGAAATGAAAATATCCAGCAGAATATCAAAGACTTTCCATCAGCTTTTTGCTTTAAAGACCTCATTCTCCTTGGAAGTCTCTGCGTACTCTCCCCCACAGGTCTCTGTAGCCAGAACACATGCCCACCGTGAAGCTAGTGACTGGCAAATGAGGGTGGGGGGACAAGAGGGAATGACACAGTTGGCTCAGACATGTAGAATCTGACCACATGGGCAGCTGTGGACTCTGACAGCATAAGGGCTGGCTGTTGGGTATGCAGGCATAGGTTGACAGGTGGCTGATGATGGGGAAAGCAGAGATAGAAGTGATGTCAGGAATACAGTAAGATAAAAGAAAAGTGAACTGTTAGCAGAGACTAGAGATACTTCATTGTTTCATAGGAAAAGTAGGAGAGAATGTTAAGAATGAGGGTGCCACTGAAAATGAAACATCATGAATAATCCTTAGTGATGAGATAAAAAAATGGAAGAGGCTGGCAGCAAAGTTTGTCCAAGGATAGATTGTAATGTGTTCTGTGGTTGTGGGCAGGCCAGTCTCTCAAGGAAGCAACTTGGTCTGGATTAATAGCACAAAATAAATGCTCCCGATAGGCTACTGGCACGTGGCTCTTGGCTTAGTATACCAACCTCTTAGTTCTGGAAAGAATCTGCCCTGATTGGTCAGGCTGTTCTGGAGTGAGCCGAGGCCTTGTTACCTTCTTATTTGAGCCACTGAAAGCTGTCTTCACAGGGGAACCCTGGGGACAAGGGGAAGGTGGGAGCTGGGGTGGATCAAATGAGGCTGCCAGATCTGGTGGATCCCAGCCTAGTTCTCCTCTTCATTTGGCCTTAGGTTATGTGGCTGTCCTCTGGCACTTGTAGCTCTGGAGTCACAGTTTCAAGAGAGGTGAGACTTGTTGGCCTGTCTACCTCGAAAAGGCTGTGGCTAGAGATTAGTGGGGGGGAGGTGGGCATCCATTGTAATGGCCAGAGCAGCCACCCTGTTAGTACGGCGTATTTCACTTTTAATTCTGACATATAATGTAATGATCTTTTTTAAGGCCTGATGATATTATCTGCCTGACTAGATTATTGAGTCTTCATCATCCCCAGATAAATTTATGGCCAGGACGAGGCTCAGGATTTATCATCAGTCAATAGAGCTCGATACTCTAACAAGGCGTGTAATAAGATATACATATTTAATGATCCAAGGGGAGGAGCGCTAATGGGAGCCTGGTGAGTAGTCCACGGGGCTAGGGCTTTGCCCCAGGACTGCCATGCCTGTAAGGGGCATGAACTCTGTATTTACCCTGTAGTCCCCAACTCTGGTCTTCTCAAGACTGCTTTAGTCTCCTTCCCAAGACCCTGAGGGAAAGGTAGGCAGGTAGAGGGAGAGGTTGCACCAGGGATAGTATCACAGCCTAATCACTAGTCCAGAAACATCACACATTCCACCTGGTGACTCCGTTCCTGGCTCTGGACCTTGGAGGGGATAGGGTATCCTTAGACCTGTATACCCAGGCCCTTGAGCTTTAGGGCGGGCCCACAAGGGGAGGGAGTGCTGGGCTTCGCGCCCATGCTGTGCTGATGGTGACGGATGGTTTTTCATTACAGCCTCTCAGGTCCTGCCCGCGCCCTGTGTGGAAATTCTATTTATTCCCTAATTTGTAAAAATTCCCTCTTTATCTGATCCCAATCAGGGCGGGGTAATTGGCTCTCTGGGGCAGCGGCTGGGGTCCTTGATGAAGAGCTATGTGGATGTACTGAGCCCGGCCCCCGCCCGGCCCGCCACCAAGGCCCACAATTAATAATGATTTGCAAATGGCAGACAAGCAATAACACAGAAAGATGTGGCGTCCGCGTTGCCTCTTCATTTCCTCCCCTCACAGATACAAATGGCCACAGAACAAAACCCAGCACTATAAATTCTGGAATTAGTTATTCACCGGGATAAATGGGGCCTGGAGCCGGCAGCCCTGCTCGCCACCACCTTTTCTGCCTGCTTTCCCTGGTCCAGGTCTGTCCTGACCCTGACCTCTGGTTCTTCTACTTCTTTGACTCCATGCTCGATTCCCCAGTGTCCCAGACTGGTCCCACCACTCTAGTTACTCTTGCTGAGTGGCCCAGAGTTGAGAATGGTCACCTAGTATTGGTCTGCTAGGCAGTGACCTTAGCAAGCAGTTGAAATTCCTTCAGCCTCCTCCCCTGACCCCTCTGGCTGCCAGACCTGAGCTCCTGTCTCTACATTGAAGTTTGAATGAAACTGACAAGTCCAGACATGCAGTCCAGATCAGGTTGGTCTTGGGTGTCTTTAGCATTTGAGATCATCCTGGTCATCTGCTGGCCAAGACTGAGTTGAGCCTCTGGTGGCCAGATGTGATGAGACACAAGGGATTTCTTGCCATGCTGACTGGTCATGCTGTTCTGGGCTGTTGGCACAGGCATTTCTGGGCACTGTGCCCTCTCGGCCAGGCGCGTCATGTGTGTGTGTGTGTGTGTGTCCCAGTGACTGTGAGCTGGCGGGTAATGGGCGTGTAATGGCCTCATTTCCATGCCCGGCCTCCAGGAGCGGTAGTAAGTGTTTGATTGCCTTAATTTCCAAACACATCATTATCCCAGCTTTACCAGCGCTTAATAAACACTTTATGAGGATTTTTTTAAAAACATCTTCAGTCCGCATACTTCTCTGAAGTGATAAACTCTAATTAAGTCTAATATTTAAAAATATGGTAATGGTGAGTTGTTTGAATAAGTGGACTGCATTTCTGTAATTTCATTATTACGTAAAACACGCTAATTATTTGGAGCGCGCTTATTACGGAGAGAGAAATCGCCTGCTAATCAAGATGAAATTGCCTTTTCCCCTTATTGTGGAACCACCATCATCCTTCACCATCAGCCCTTTGGCACCTCCAGGCACCTCAATGGGGTGGAGGGGGGTGAAGGGAGGAACTGAAAGAAGGGGTCACTTTGGAGTCGAGGATATAAGAACCTTGTATGGGGGGAGGGGCTGGAAGCAAATGAAACTCTCTGTGGGGACAGGCAGTCTGCACACAGAGCGTGTGATGTGGGCCCAGGTGACCAGAGGACTGTGTGGGCCATGTCTGGGACAAGAAATGGGATGGGTTATATCAGGATGTTGTTAAAGCACTTCTAAAATAAAAACTCATTTCACCTTTTACACAAATCTTTGAGGGAAGTAGTTGCTATAATTACTATTATTCCCCTTTAGAGAAAAAGAAACTAAAGCATAGAAAGAAGAAAGGTCAGTTATTAAACAGCAGATTTTGGATTTGAACCTAGAATCTGAGGCTACAAATGTTCTTGGCTGGTTCAGTCCTAAATTCATTGTGTCTGCTTTCCTTCTTAGCTGTCCCTCACCACTCCACCTTGAACTGCACCCAGCGGTGGCTTGGATGCCAGCCTCCAGCACAAAGTTATTAGATTTTGCAAATCTAAACACAGGGCACCAACATAAATTTGAATTTCAAATAAAGAAGTCATGTTTTTCTGTAAGGGAGCTCTGGTGGCCTAGTGCTAAGGAGCTAGCTGCACTGTCAACCAAAAGGCACAGGGTTTGAATTGACCAGCTGCTCCACAGGAAAAGGATGGACAATCTCTGCCCATGCGGTTTACTGCCTCTGCAAGCCCACTGGAAGATCAACTCTTGAGTCAGTTTTAACCAAAGGGTACATAACATTTTGATGGATGTATGTCCCATTAAATCTGACAGCCTGTCTCAGAAGGCCCAGGATGACTCACTGGCCTTTGCTCTCAGGGCATAGCTGCTGCCACAATATCCAGACAGGAAGACAAAAAAGCTGAGGATAAAAGGAAGGATCTAAAACATTAGCAAATTCAAGATTTCTTGATGTTTGTCATTACCATGGAGCCAGTGTCTTGTACTGTTCAACCCCCTAATCTCTCCTCCTAATCTCACATCTCTGCTGCTGCTTGTTTTATGCATCTGGCCCCATTCCTCACCAGCTCCTCGAGATCACCAATAAGTCTGTTACCAAGAGCCTTTGAGGGAAGGAAACCTGTAGAAACTCCAACAGGCCTCAGGAGGTGTCTGAATTTTCCTTAAGCCAAAAAGCTCATAGGTCCGTAATATCTGCAGTTAGCTATTTTCTCTTCTCACCAGTCTTTTGTCTCTGTTCATTTCAGGTTTTCTCTTTCCTGGCTCCATCAGTCCATGATAATTTTATCTTAAAGAGGTATCATTTGAGAAAGATCAGTGGTGGACAGATATCACTGTGGTAGTAAGATGATTCATCATTATTATATATTGTTGCATTAGAACCAATTAATACCTCACCTTCCAGTGGGTTTTCAGAGGCTGTAAACTTCGTGGAAGGAGAATATCAATCTTCGCACAGAGCTGCTGGATTCAAGCTGCATGCCTTTGGGTTGGCAGTGCAATTCCTTACCAATAAGCAGACAGAGCTCCCTAAAACTTCATTGGGGTGGGGGGACTTAGATCCTCTATTTCACACTATACACAAAAACAAATTCCAGGCAGATAAAAAGTTAAATATAGTAAAAAAAGAATATATGGGGGGGGAAGTGAGTAAGTGACTGTGTGTGTGTTATGTGTGTATCAATGTTAAAGTAGGGAAGACCTTAAGCAAGACATGCAACCTTCTGGGTTATAAAGGAGATGGCTGATGAGTGTCCTACAGGGATCTCAGACTTAACATCTAAAAGCTAATTTTACCACCACTGATGTAGTTCTGGTCCACCTTCATTTCTGACCTGGACTACAGAACAATCTGCTAATCATCCCACCTTCAGGGTTAACCCCTCCACTCATATTTTCACATCTAAGGAGATGATTCTAAACACAGGCTTGGTCTTGTCATTCCCATTCAGACTTTTCAGCACCTCATCATCCTTCCCAGAGTGATTAAATAAGAAACTCTCTTTTTCAGGACTTCTTCCAGTCTCTACTAACTCTGCCAGCTTCATCTCACTACTCTACCTCCTCATCACCCAACCCAATTTTTATACTTATTTGTACATTGTTAAACACAGCTTACCTCCAGAAATCTGCCAATATTGTTCATTACGTGGAGAACTGCTTCTCCCTCACCTCAGCCCCACCATGCCTGCCTAACTCCTTCCTGCATTAGAAGTCAGTTTCCTAACTTTTAAAAAAGAATCCTTTCCTGATGCTCAGCTGAAGTAGGTGACGTTTCTGTGGCTTCTCAGCTTCTAGTACTTCTCATGTGGTACCACTTTATAGGCAGGCTTCTGAAGGGCACGATGTCTTGCACACTTTGTGACCTGACATTGCCACTGTGCACCTGGCACACAGAAGTGGCAGTAAATGTTTGCTGACTGGGTGAACGCATGACCCTGAAAGTCTTCTTGCCTTGGGCCTTGTCCTTTGCCCTTCACTTCTCAGTCAGGTGAGGCTATGTGGCTGGAGCATGTTGGTGTCAGGTTATTCTCCTCTATGAATCTCACTGGGTATCTTAAGACATCTGAACTACCCATCCACTAGCAGCCCTTTCACATCAAGCAGACATTTGACTACCCTTGTTACCCAACTAATGAGTTTACCCTTCATGGTTAGGTGCCAGCCCCCTAATCACCTTCTCTCTGAGGCATTTACGCAGCTGCTCTCTTCCCACAACCTTAAGAATATTAAAGCCAAAAGAACAAGGAAGGTACTGTCATACAAGTTCATAAGCCTGCGAAAACAGGTGGTTGTTGTTAGGTGCTGTCAAATACGAATCATACTGACCCTATAAACAGATCTGAACTTGTCCTATCCTGTGTCGTCCTCACAATCTCTGATACACTTGAGCCACTGCTGCAATCACTGTCAATCCATCTGGATGATGGCCTTCCTCTCTTTTGCCCACCTTCCACTTTCCCAAGAATGATGCCCCTCTCTGAGGAATACCCTCTCCCAGCAACATGCCTGAAGTATGTGAGACAAGACTTTATTCTCTTTGCCTCCAAGGAGCACTCTGGCTGCATCTTCAAGACATACCTATTGGCTCTTTTATCAGTCCATGGGATATTCCATATTCTTCTCCAACACCATCGCTCAACGCATCAATTCTTCCATCACCCATATTTATTATCTAGCTCTCCGATACATAGTGAGTGACTGAAAAGACCATGTCCTGGATCACACACACCTTAGTCCTCAAACTGGCTTCACTGCTTCTCAATAATTTAAAAAAGACCTACTGACATTGTGGGCCCAAGATTGTATCTGACCCCATTCTTTACCTATCTCATACAACTTCAGACCAGCCTCAGTGAGTTCAGTGAGAAAAGCTAAAAGAGGAATTACTAGCCCAGGTGGCCTAGGCTTCAAAAAGAGAATTCTGAGGGGACTCATTATCATTTGACTTACCCTGCTGCTATAGCTTTGTATTCTGAGCTCCAGATCTGTCTCTAGTGTTTCTTTTTGCCATGTTTCCGCATTTTCAGTCATCCACTTTTAAAACTGGTCAGTGGTTTTCAGTGATCCTTATTAAGGATTCAAAGGCTTGAAAAGAGCCCTAGGCTGGAGTTCATAACTGCTACACCACTGATCAGCCAGATAAAGAAAGCACGTTTTTTTCTCACTCTTAATTTTTTAATGGACCAGCTGCAATGCAACAAGTTAAGAATCCCCAGTAAACAATGAGAATTGGTAGTCAATTTGTGATGGCTTCGTGGTAAGGAATTATGCTGCCAACCCAAATGCCCATGGTTTAAACCCACCAATTACTCTGCAGAAGACATATGGGCAGTCTCCTGCTTACTGCCTCTGGAAACCTGATGGAGAGTCAGCTATGAGTCTCTTCTGATGTGACAGCACACAACAGCAAAGTCAGTTTGTTGAGGGAATGAGTTGGCTTCATCACATGTATTGCCCCCCACCCCCATCATCTAAGCTACAGATATTCTAATGGCAGCACTGTCAGCATTGAGTCATCCAAAAAACTCGCATCCTCGCCTCTTTAGGCAGAGGAAAGGATTGCAGCATAAAGAACAACATGTGGGAATCTTATTTAATCTTCACAGAAACACTGAGGTAATTTCCATTATCATCCTAGTTGAAGAAACTCAGCACTTACCAAACTCCATTGAGGCGGACAAGACAGAAAACAAAGTCCATGCCCTTAGCCACTTAGTCATTTACAGAAAATAGTAAGTGGTTTCTTTGAGGTTAGAGTACAGAGTTGTATGTAGAGCGCGACAGAGGTGAGATCAGAGGGCAGGAGTCAGGTTTGCAGGGCCTGTAAGCCATATTAGAGAGTACAGACTTTAAACTGAGGGCAAGGGGAGCCACTGAAGGGACTTAAAGAGGGAAGGACACGATCAGATTTGTGTAAAATCACTTTGGCTACAGGAGAATGGATTAGAGACAGAAAGACTGGACTGTTGTTGTAATCCAGACAAGAGATGATGGAGCCTGTACTGGTCAGGGGTTGGGGATGGTGCTGCTAGAGAAATAATCAAAGATAAAATCAGCAGGACTAAGTAATTGATTTGGAGGGCACTGTGCCAAGCAAGGCTCTCAGGTTTCTTGTTTGGGCATTTTCAGTGCCTTCACTGCAATGGAGAACACAGGGATAGGAAAAAATTTGGATGACAAAATTAGTTGAGTATTGGACTGCTGAGTTTGTATGTAACTTTGGAAATGTCCAGGAGGCATCTGGATATTTTGTGTGGAGCTCAGGAGAGGCAGTGGGCTTGTCTTCAGTGGCAGCTGAAGCTAAGTATTTGGATGAAGTCATCCTGAGGCTAGAGTGAGAAGAGGTCAAGGGCAGCCTTGAACATATGGGCCCAGCACCAGGCCAGGCATAGGTGGGAGGTCAGTGCTTGCCCACTGCATAGACTGAGGATGGGGGTGGGGTTTTTGTGGACACAGACTTGGGTAAGAGTAGGCAGATTGAGTGATTTGTCCAGCAGTGAGGGAGGAGCCAGATGAAGTCAATAGAAAACTAATTTTCTTTTCTGCTGGAAGAAATGAGGTGTGTGGCCGCTGGGTAATTGCAGATAACGAGGGGACTTATTCTTAATATGCACAGCGGCCAGGGTCCCCAGAGTGCAGGAGACAGGAAGGAGTGGAGGTGCCCCGACAAGGCCAGGCTTCTTAGACAATCACCTTATCACAGTACCCCCCCACGGCATTCCCCCTCCCAAGGGCCTTTCTATCACATCCCACCCCTGCTGCCTCCTGCACAGCCCTTCCTGTCCCATTCCCCTTCCTGTCAGCCATTTAGCTCCTCCCGTGGCAGCCCCCTCCACCCACCACCCCCACACATAGGCATACACACTAAGGGAGACAAATGACGAGGCCTCAGCTGAGCGGGGTGCGTGTCCGGCCCATAAACCACAGGATGGGTCACGTCTGGAGTTGCCATGGACGCCACTACCCACTCATCTGTCTTCCCACTGTTCTGCCTCAGAACAGCCCTCATGGCTTCCTTGTCCCTAGGGAAGCAAGGTATCTCTGTGTTTGGGCCTGGGGTCACCTCTCCATGCATCCATTGACCATAGGTACATCCGTGCAGAGCTCTGCAAAGCAGGACCTGCCTGCCTTGCTCCGTGGCCTTACCCCAAGCCCCCACCGGCCATACCAGGGTCAGCAGAGCTGGTGTGGGTAGTGGCATAAGCCCCTGGGCTCATCCCTCTACCTACTCCCTCAGCCCTTTTCTAGCTAGTGGGTCCCCTTTCCTGGTCCAAGGTCCTGCCAAGATCAGAGGTAGGGGCTCAGTGTAAGGGGTTGGTTCTTGACCTGACCACTCCCCCGCCGCCTGCTTATGACATCAATGTACAATATTTCTATAATCAGTGCATTGATTCCATGAAGGTTCTTTGTGGCTGAGGCCCTATCTGTGACCTTGTGGGATCTAAGGGAGGTGGGAAAGACAGGTTAGGGTACAGGGAACTGATGACACATCTGGGCAAAGGAACAGAAAACTTGGGCACTGGGTTGTTTTTTCAATCACAGGCTGACCAGAATGGGAAAAGCTCTGGTGCAGGTGCACCTCCTGCTGGTGGTGGCAGAACTGTGTCTGCCATTGGGCCAGAGTGCCTGTTCTTGTAGCCACCAAAGTCCGGAGATAGTTTGGAGCTAGGCATTCTCCACAGGGAGAAGCTAGTTGTGAAAGGCAGTGACATGCTCAGACGTATTTAACTGGAGGTATTGAAGAAACAGGGAGCTCTGGTCAGTTAGTGGTTAGGAGTAGCTCCGCTCTGTGGAAGAAAAATGGGAAGTCTCCTCCCCTGCAATTTACTGCTTCTCAAAACTCACTGGAAAGTCAGCTGTCAGTCAGTTCTGACCCAAAAGTACAAACCAACAACATTAAAGAAACAGGGCCAACCAAGGAGACTAGCTCCTGAATGAAGCATGCAAGCACGGGCAGAGGTAGGGCTGACAGGTGGACACGATGCTGATGGCAGGGCTGTGATGGGGAGGGGGCAGCCAGGCAAGGTGCTGTTGGTGCATCACGCCTGGGGCACAGCAGATGTGCTTCCTGGAGACTGGCCCAGTAGTGCCAAGCCTTGTGCCTTGTCACCTGTGATTACGGCCTTGGCTACATCTCCTACACATATGCAAGTACCGGCAAAGTCACCCTGGCCATGGGCGTGATGAATGGCCGCACAGTAATGAAATGGAGACATCAAGGCGGGTGGCGGGAAGACAGAGTGTGGCGGACGGGCCGTCCCCACGCGGCGGCAACAAGAAGGATCGCCCAGCGGCCGGGGGCCGTCAAGGGAGAAATTACACATTTACTCTGCCTTTTTCTTACTGCGATGGCGCCCATACATCACCGCTGGGGCTGGGGCGGGACACACTGGCCAATTTCCAGCATGAATTATGGAACTGAGAAGCATCAAGACCAAGCTTCCTGCCCAGCCCAACCTGAAGCTGGAAGTGCTCCCATCAGGGGACGGCCTCTCCTCCCTTGACCCTGTGGCCCCAGAATCTGACTGCCTCCTCCCTGTCACCCATGTAGGCATGTACCATGGAGGCATGGAGGGGAGGAGTGCAGGGCCCATCTAACTGCCTTCTCACTCTCTCTTTAGATGACTGCAAAAACATTGCCAACATCATGAAGACACTTGCCTATCGAGGTTTCATCTTCAAGCAGACATCTAAGCCATTCTGATTGGCCGAGGACGGGATGGGGCAGGACAGGGTAGCTGCTTGGCCCAGCCCAGAACCCTCTTCTCCCTTACAGAGGGGAAAAGGGAGAGTGGCACAGATCTACGTCCAGAGTGTCCCCCAACTGCCCTGTGGGCTTGTGCCTCGAGCAAGGGCTTGGCCACTTGGCCTCTGGAGCAGAGACTTTGTGCACCCCCTCGCCAAGCCCACCCCTCAACCTCAGCCCAGTATTAGCCCTTCCCATGTGGGCCTGGGCTAGGAGGTCCCAGGCACTCACAGTCTCCTCCCTAGTACACAGGCTCTGCTGGGGCCACCAAGCCCCTCCTGTGCCCCCTCCCATCCATAGTGCATGGCGTGTGGTGCCCCCAGGGCGCCAGGACAGATCAGGCCCCACCTCGTGTCTACCCCTAGCCCCACTGTGAATGTGCCACTGAATAAAATTGGGGAAATGAGGTCCCAAGTGTGTATGCAAAGTTACTTGTGTCTGTCACTGCTCTTGTGCCCAAGGTTGTCAGAATGGAAGGGCAGTTAACAGTAGGCCTCAGGCTGCCCCTAAACACAAGGGCATCAATGTGTGATGGCAATCACTGCAGTACTCACAAGACCCTGACTGAATAAATATGTACAAGATAGAGAGTATAGGGGCTGAGCACGAAGCTACTGCTTTATGAAGCCATTACCATATGAAGCCATCAGTGAGTGTCTGCACAAAACTGGCATAGGTAGAATTTTTTGACCTTCCATCAGGGAAAGTGGAGTGTGATTCTCAGCTAATAGACCATGCATAGGAGCCAATTTGATGGCGGCTCACAACAAAAAGACTGCTAAGGGTCTCAGTGCAGGCAAACCCTGAGTAGGTATGGTGATCCCCTCCTGGCCCTCCCCTGCCCAGTCACAGGCACCTGAAGTGGTGGGAAGGAAAAGCAAGCAACCCAGTAATAAGTTAACAGCTCTATTTACACAACAGCAACATCCACACCCTGTGTGGCCTCTTACGGCTTCTTGGCTTTCTTCACAGAAGATGAACTGGAGGCCGATTCCCGTCGCTTCCTCTAAAGAGACACAGAAGATGCTGAGGTCAGTGGCCCCATGGCCTCGGAGTAACCTGGCATGTCTACTTCACACTCTCAGGGAAGGTGATGTCCACTGTTCTGCCCATTCCAACCCTTAGTCTCAGAAGCCCATGGTGGGAATGATTCCTGTTCATGCACTATGCGGAGCAGAATGTGTGCATTACTCACAGGCAGGCCAGTGCATGTTCTCTCAGCCTGTCCAAACACTTACCGAATTGGGTGTAAGGGGTGCACCCACCACATCAATGATTGTGTCCTTGGTGGGGTCTGGGCCAGGACCGGGTTCAGAAACCAGTGGTTCAGCAGACGCTGGGGCTGGACCTGAAGCTGGGGTGGCAGGACCCCCCAGCACACCAGCTCGGGCTAGTGCCTCATGACGGTGTCGCAGCATCTGAAGCTCGTACTCGCAGTTGGCACAGGCCTGCTTGAGCTCATAGAGCAACACCAAGTCACTTCGCAGCTCATTGAACATATGGACTAACTCCTCTGTGGGTGTCGGGCTTAGCTCTGTAGGTGGGTGGATGAATAGTACATGGGGCGTGGCCAAAGGTTCACAACGTGGCCTGCCCCTCCCCTTACCCAGGATTCATCCATGGCCTCAGGTGGGTGCATCCTGTGACCAGCCCCAACACTCACCTACACCAAGCTCCAGCAGCATTTGCTCCAGGGCCTTGATCTTCTTCTGTCCCACAGAGCTGGGTAGCTTCATCTGCAATGACCCAGACAGCTAAGCCCTCTTCCCTCCCCATCCCAAGAGCCTCAGAATAAAGAAGACTAAAGGTCTTCTGAGGTGGTACGAAGAGAGAAGACAAACTGTGGAATCAGTTAAGGCTGGGAGAGGAAAACAGCTAAAGAACAGATTATAATGAAAGCTGTGACTTCAGTCTGGTCATACCCCCAAGATCCTGGTGACCCTCTCCTATTGTTTCAGTCCCACAAACCTGCAGCATCCCATCCATTCAGACCCCAAGGTCTAAATACATTAAAGGGGTGTTTCACATACCCGCTGGCTCCGCAGTGTGACACCTGCAGACTTGAAGTCTGGAAACTTGATGCCTGCGGTCTCAGGTACAGCCTGGGGTTGAAGGAATGATGGGGACCAAGAGGTCAGAGGGAGTGGGCACAATCTTAGTCCCAGCACCCCACTAGCTCTGGTTCTCACAGCCCTCCACATTGGGGAGTCATGTTCCAGGAGACCCTGCTGCTCTGTGCCTAGGCAGACTTAGCCTCGCACCGGCTTCTCGGCCTCCTTTTTCTGGGGCAGTTTCTTTTTGGGGGCCTTGCGCTCAGTGCGCCGCTGCTCTGCAGTGGTGTCTGCTGCTGTTATTAGCTTCTGCAGGTCCTGACTCCGCTTTTCTCGTTCCTTCTTTCGAGCCTCAATCTTCCGCAGCTCCTGTAGCAGGTATTCTTCCTCCGCCACCTAGGAAAGTGAGATTGCTGAGGAGTGAGTGAGGACCTGTGAGAGAGGGCACGCGGGGAGATGAAGGCCTGGAGAGAAAGGGGATGGCCAGCGAGAGGTGGGAACAGGCTAGGGACCCAGGCGTGCAGGATGGAAACAGTGGAGGGGTTCAGGCAAGAAGTACGAGGGCTTGTGCTGACCTGCTCTGGGGTCCGATTATATAGCCGCTCCAGCTGTTCCTTCCGTCGTCGCTCATGCCCCGCGTCAAATACTGGTATCTTAAGATCTGTGCCTGGCACAGCCCGTACATTGGCAAGTTTGGCACAGATGTGGTAATACCGCTCTTTCAGGTCTTCGACAGAACGTTTCTAAGGTACAGATGAGATGAACAGGCAGGGGAACACAGAAGGGGTGATGGGAAGGTAACAAGCCTCCCAGGCTTAGGGGTTGTGTACACCCCCAATGTGTTGTCATGCAAACACATGACATCAGCTCACCTTGAACTGCTGGTGGTCATAGCGGTCATGAATAACTACAAAACGCAGGTCAAAGCGGCGGCTGAGGTCAAAGAGGTGGTCGGTCTCCGCCTTAGTCCAGGCATCATCGTGGAGATAGAGCTGGTACTCCTGCTCTGAATATACAGGGACCTGCACAGTCTGCAGGCAGAGAAGGGACATGGTGGGGGCATACTTCCATCATGCCTCGGCTGGTGGGCTCCAGCCCCCTCCAACCACAGCCCCTGTCTTAGAACTAATCCCTGAATGGGACAGATGCAAAAAACCTGCCTTACATCTTGCAGGGAGCAGTATGACAGTAACCTGCAGAAAAGAATCTATGACTAGAGGCTCTGACAGCTCTGAGACTAAAGCCTTTTATGTGTTCATTCCCAAAGCAACTGCAAGACCTCTGCTACTCTAGAGCCTTAGTAGTAGGACACGGGCTCCTATCCCATGTAAGTACCTCTCTGGGGCCCTACATGTCAATGTGGAGTAAACCTGATGGCTAAATACTTGGAGACAGCCTAGAAAAAAGTTGGGGCTACCCGAGTCCATGCTACTCTTGACTGGAGCACTACTGCCACCCAGTGGTGACAGTAAGACTTGCACCCTATCCTGAGTTGATTAGGGTCACACAAGCTCCCTTGCCTAAGTGACTCCCTTCTTCTCCCCCCACCCCCCACCCCTAGACAAACACACCACCGCCAGCTGGAGCGGACAGGCAGAATCAAGTAAGGAATAAAGCTATACTGATACTGGACCAGGGAAGCTTTCCTGCAAGACTACACCTGGTCTAGTTTTAAGACTTGGTTTCCAACTGCCTCTGTGGACACCTATTAGAGGACCAAATAGACTTCAAACGTTAACAAATTCAATACTGGACTCATCACCCCTCAAACTTAATCTCCTCCAGTCTAGATCTCGGTCACTGTCATCTATACCTAAGCCAAAAACCCAAGCAGCACCTTTAAGTTCTACTTTGACATTTGATCACTCCCCTTCACTGTATGTGTGGCTTAACTTCTGAAGTCTTATTTCCAGTTATCCCACTCCAGACCACACCATCCCTTGCCAAGAGCAGAGAAAGAGACTCCCCACTGGACTCTGCTTCCATCCAACCCTTCTCTGATCACCAGTAACAGAGATCTGTTCTCGGAGCAGTGCAGTCTTCAGACCAGTGCTATTTGCAAACAATATTCACTGAGTCTGTGTTAAGAATGGGAAATTAAAAATAGGCATCTAGAGATGTTAATAAATTTATAGTGATCATATATACACTGCTGATTGTAAGCTATTAAGGAAGATATGTGAACTTTTTGTGCTTTAACTAAATAAATCCGTTTGTAATAAATTGGAACTTGAAAAAAAGAACATCTTTCACCTCAAATAATTATGTCACCCAACAATCACCCAAAATTAGCAAACCCTTCAAAGATACCCCTACTACTCCAAGAGAACAAACAACTCAGAGCTGACTCACAGCTGACCCTCCAGCAAGGTTTCAGAGGCTGTAAAATGCACAGGAGTCAATTGCCCATCTTCCTCCCAAGAAGCAGCTGTAGATTCGAACTGCCTACCTTTGGGTTGGCAGCACAACTCTCTGTCACTATGCCACCAGAGCTCCTTCAAGATACCTTCTAAATAATCTGCTGACTTCTCATGGGCATGAACTATCTGGTTTATTTATTTCCCACCTTCAAGGCTCAGCACAGGACAGACACACTACAGTTCTTAATGAATGTTTATTGAACCAATGTTATGTGCTGCTGAGTCGACTGTGACTCATGGTGACCCTATGCTTTATATCATATGCTTTGGGTATATCTTGAGGGGGGATCAGTCTTTGAAGAACGGCATTATCCTTGGAAAGGGGGTTGTTCCACTGAGGGGAAGGCTTTCAGCAAGATGGATTGACACAGTGACTGTAACAACAGGCTCAAGTGTATCGGAGATGGTGAGGATTGCGCAGGACAGGACAGGGTTCAGCTCTGAACCAATGAATGAACACATAAATAGATACGTTCATTTAGCTATTTTCCTGAAGCTCCAGCCAAATGATTAGCAGACTGTAACAGGCTTTCCTCTGCCTTTGTTCTTGCCTGAAATGCCTTCCCATCTATGTCACTTCTACAGAGATAGCTCAGCCTTCTGAGTTCATTCAGCCAACACTTCTCAGAGGTCTCCCTGATTCCCTTGGCTTGGTTATAATCCCTTCTTTGCAAACAAATGTGTCTGAGAAGTGCAGCCAGTGTTCCTTAGAAACATGGATGGTGACACTTCAGATCATATACTTTGGGCAACTTATCAGAAGAGCCAGTCCTTGGAGAAGGGCATCATGCTTGAGAAACTGAAGTACCGAGGAAAAGAAGACCCTCAATGAGAGGGACTGACACAGTAGCTGCAACACAGCAGAGGACCGCGCAGGACCAGGCAGGACTGCGCAAGACCAGCAGGACCGTGCAGGACCAGGCAGGGCAGCCCAGAGGACCAGGCAGGACCCAGCAGGACAGTGCACGACAGCACAGGCCCAGCGAGGATTTTCTTACGTTGCGCACACGGTCACCAAGAGTCTGAACCTTTGGACCACCTACATATTCCACCTCTGTTTCATTCAAAACACCAAGGATGTGGAGCCTGTCTTGCTTCAAGGAGTTCCAGTCAAGCAAAGATGACATTAATTTGTCATTTATTCAATACTTATCATGGGCATGCTGGGGATACCATTCTACATAAGATAGACTGAGCCTTCCAGTGTTCACAGTTCAAGCAAAAACTAGCAGCAATAATTTTAGCAGGCTGGCAAGCTTTATGACAGAGGGACAACTGGGGTGTAGTTAAGTGACACAAGGTCAGTCAGGGAAGAAGTAAATGAAGACTGGTTCAGACCTGAAGCCAGGAACTGGAGAGAGAAGATGGAGGAGAACATCCAGGGGGTGGGGAGAAGACCACGAACATATCATGTGTGGGTTTAGCTGTTACAGAGATATTGGAGGGATAAATGGCGAGGTGAAGAGAGGCAGGAAAAGAATCTGGCAAAATAGCAAAAGCTAGCTCTGAGAGCGGTGTGGGCACCCTTCCTCAGAATCTGGATTTCACCCGAAGGTCACGGGGGCCAAAAAGGACATGGAGGCCCTGGCAGCTCAGGGAATGTGGTTTGCCTCCAGATTCACTCCAGGAGCAACTTCAAGACTCCTGTAGGTCTAATGGTATCGAAATACATGCTCCAACCCCTAAGTGAAGATGAAGGACTCAAACGCAACCTTTCATGGGACCCCAAAGGTCAACAGTGGGATATAGCTGATGATGAAATATCTGGAGACTATCCAGAAAAGTTTTAAATACTCAAAGTGGATCAAGGACCTAGGACTAAAACCAAGGACTATAAATTTCATTAGAGAAAAGCCTGAAAGAACTCTAGAATTCCTAATTCACAACATAAATAAGTCTTCCAAGCGTCCTGAAAAACCTACAACCAGGAAAGGATAAAATAGATGAATGGGATCTTCTAAGAATCATATCTCTATGCACATCCAAAAACTTCTCCAACATGGTAAAAAGGGAAGCCACAGACTGGGAAAATATATTTGGTAATGACATGTCTGATAAGGGACTTATATCTAGAATTTAAAAAACACTCGAGCAACAACCCAATTGAAAAATGGGCACAGGATATGAACAGACACTTCACCAAAGAAGACATTCAGATGGCCAACAAACACATGAAGAAATGTTCAAAATCTCTAGCTCTAAGAGATGCAAATCAAAACAACTATGAGATATCATTTCACCCCAGTAAGGATAGCAAAATTTAACAGAACAGCAAACAACAAATGCTGGCGAGGTTGCAGAGAAACTGGAACCCTTATTCACCGTTGGTGGGAGTGTAAAATGGTGCAACCACTATGGAAGGCTGTATGGCGCTTTCTCAAAAAGTTGGAAACAGAAATACCATTTGACCCAGCAATTCTAATACTGGGAATAAACCCTAAATAAACCAGAACTGCTAACCAAGCAGATATATACTCACCCATGTTTACTGCAGCTTTGTTCACAATAGCAAAGAGTTGGAAACAACCCAAGTGCCCATCAACAAATGACTGGCTAGAGTAGTTGTGGTATATCCACAATGGAATACTATGGAGCATTGAAAAACAAGGAACTCATGAAGTATTATACAGAATAGGTGACCAAGGAGGACATTATGCTGAGTGAAATATTAGTCACAAAAGGACAAATACTGCATAGTGCCACTGTTGTAAAGTGGGACTGACATCGAAGTTGGGGGGAAGCTAAGAGGGGATAAATAATGTATACTGCCTTGAATGATGAGGGAGAGAACTGTTTAAGAGGGATATATGATTAGACATTATTGGCATGACAAGAGTCCAGAATGAAAGCTGCATAGTGGAGTGGACTGAGGGGATGGGATGGGAGGATTGTATAAGAATGAATTTTTTATTTATTTATTTTTTAATTTTCAAAGAGAAAAAGCTAACGGGGAGGGGTGGGCAGGGAGGAAAGTGTGCAACTTTGAATGAATGGAAATCCAAAGTCTCTGTAAATTTTCATTTAAAAAAAAATAGTCTTAAGTGACGGTTTTATATTTTAAAAATAACTTAATATGGAAATAATTGTTAACCATTAAGAATTTGAGGATATAACTGACCATAATTGTCTGCATCAGGAACTGAGTATAACTATTTCAAGCATATAAAGCTTCATTTATGGAAACAAAACAAAAGTTTTAAATATAAATCTGAAATAGTCCCATTTCTCTTGTACAACAGCACAACAGTTTGGAAAGATGGTTAAAAACAAGAGTCTGGGAGACCAGCTAGCAGTTTTTAAAAGTAATCCAAGTAAGAATTGAAGAGGCATGAACCAGGAAAGCACCAGGGAAAGATGGGGTGGGGGAAGACACAGACCTGAGAGGCCGAAGAAGATAAAAACTAAAGGATCTGGCAACTAAATGTGAGGGTAAGGACTGATGCTATTGCAGACAACTCCTGTACTTGTGGCTGGGTGAGGGTTAGGGTGAGTAGGGGACCACTGACTTGAGAGAGTAAGACTCCAGAAAGGAATAACACTGGAAGGGGCCATCATAAGGGGTCATTTTACTCCAGCTTAATTGTGATCTTTCTAAAACCAAAGCATAATGACATTATTCTGTTTCAAATCCATCAGCGGATACCCAAAGACATTAGTGCAAATTCCTAATCCTGGTTTTCAAAGCCTCTGTGACCTTCAGGTCTCAGCTCTCACACAGTAATGCCCATAACATCCCATACGTATGTTTTTTTTTAATCTATGCCTTTGACCATGCTGTCTCTTCCTCCTAAAAAGGCCACTACACTCCCTAATATTACCGATTCAAAACTCAACTCAGGCCTAAAAGTTCCAGGAAACTTCAGTGATACTTAGATCCTCCTCATATAGCACACATCACACCAGATTGTAATTGCCTATGCTTTCCTCAACCACCACACCAGACATGCGTCATTAATTTCTTTATCTTCAATGCCCAGGACATGAGTTAGCCTGGGTCAGAATTTACTAAAACTGAATACTCTGACTCTGCCTTAAAACGTATCACCTAACCTTCTTACCCACTGCCTCAGATGCCTCTCCTCAGCTGTCTACCTCTTGCTTCTCATTCTCAGGCCCCTTCCTCAAACATGCTCAGGCATCCTTACAAAGGTAACTAGTGTCCAGTCTTCACTATCACTGCCAGTATGTCCTTTGAGAAATGCGGAGAGAAGTGTTGGCCAGGATCAAGAACTTGGAGATGGAGTGCTTGCAGAGCATATTGGCTTCAAGAAGTGAAAGGATCTGGAAGTGGAGTTACTACGAGATAACCAGAAGATGGAGAAAAAAATCAACAAACTATATCTCGTGTCTGAACCAACTGTAATTCATTTTTTGCAAGTATCCTGGAAGAAAACACTACGATCTGGATATCATGTTACACTTAATGATGGGCAATCAGTGTGGACTGGGACAGTTTCTGCATCAGATTTCTCAAGAAGCAGATGACATGGCAATGGACAAAGAGAAATATGTCGATGAACTGAGGAAAGCATTGGTATTACTAGCAGGATCGGCTGATACATATATGTTTAATTTTTCTAAAGAGTCTGGTCATTTCTTTTTTCAGAAAAATCTGAAAAATGTTTCCTTCAGCCTTGGTTCCTTCAGCCTGGAGAAAGCTGCAAATCCAGCTGAGGTCATTAGAAAACTTATGTGTGATTGCCTGGACAACGTCTCAGAAAACCAAGCTAAAAACCAGCATCTGCAGAAGGAAAATGAAAGGCTTTTGAGAAACTGGAATGACATTTGGAGAAGGTTTGGAAAATACCTAAGTGCTAAGGAAACCTTGGAAACTGATCTTTATAATCAGTTTATTCTGGTACTAAATGAGAAGAAAGCCAAGATCAGAAGCTTACAGAAACTATAAAGTGATACTGAAGAGTCAGAAAATAATGCTGAACATGACAGGGAACCTGCAACCTCTTCTCAGGTAGGTGCTGGCAGAGATGCAATCTATGACGAAAGCACTGATGATGAAAGTAAAAGCAAGCCTGATCCCTCTGAACTTTGTCCAGGCACTTTAAGAAAAGATGACTCCGTTATTTCAAGTGCTGATTTCACTGATATTGCACCAAGTAGAAAAAAGAAGGTAGAGGATGCAAAAAAATCTTGGAACAGAACCAAAAATGGCCTCCCAGGATCATCAGCTTCAAGAAGAAAAATTTGATCCTTCGCTCCTTCAGACGTCAAAAAAGGAACACAGCTCAGGGGAAAATATGTCTTTAGAAATGCTAAAAAAAAAGTAATCCAGAAAACCTCTTTGATGAGATTTAATGGTCTCGATGTTCACTTGATTATGTTTTCTATTCATTTCTTTAAACCAAAAAAACAAAGTTCCAACACAGCAGCAGCTATTACTGTTTTTGTTATTGTTATGTGCCATTGAGTAACCTGTGACTCCTACCTTACAATTATGTACACACTGAGGAGAAACAAAAGGATTACACATGTATATGAAGATATGACTTATGACAGTAGTACTTTATTGTAAACTACTCATTCACTATGCGTATGATTTTACAAATGTATATGAAGATATGACTTAATGATAGTGGAACTTTAAAACTACTCATTCAGTATTCCTACGATTATGTAGAACCTCAAACTTTCTGTTGCAGAGGACACAACCATCTTTATCCAGTTCACACATATTTTATATGATAGCAGCCTAACAACCAATCTAGGAAAATTTGGAAATAGGACAAAGAGATCTTTTTTGAAAAATCTGTAGCTCGTTTCTGAATAGTCATAGTCTAAATCACAGTATTTCATTATTTTCGTTTTGGAGTTGATATGTAAAAATCTGTTTTTGTTTTGTACATAAGCAATTAAAATGAATAAAATTTCTAATCTGTTTAGAAAAAAAAAAAAAGTCCTGCCAGAATCCTAAGGGGTCCCAAGTGAAAGAAGGAGAATATTTACAGTAGGAGAGAGAAATTCAAGTGATTCAAGATGCCATCAAGCCTTTGGGAATAAACTTGAGAACCAGGGATTCACAGGGGAAGACAAACAATCCACTCTGAGAAGACAGAACATGCTGTGTGGCCTCTGCTCAAGCCAAACAAGACTCAGGAAAGAAGAGTTCCCTGTAAACAATGTACTGCAACCTCCATGGACAGATCCACACTCTTTATGTTTAGGGAAAGCTTGGAAAACCCTCAAGAAAAAGAATGCAAAAGCATTACCATTGAGTTGAAACTGACTCATACCTGATCTGTTTTAAAAGGCTGTAAATTACACAGACTGCCCGTCTTTGTCCCACAGAGCTGCTGGTGATTCATACCACCCACAAGGGTGTAGCCTTTGGATAAAGCAGCACAACTCCCAACGCACTAGATCACAAGATTAAAGAAAGTGATGGTAAAATCCCTTCTGGAAAATTCCAACATGGTCTTAGACACCACAGATTTCTGGAATTCAAGGCATGGCCACCCTAAACAATTCGGGAAGATGTTACTCAGAATAAAGTGGGAAGGATGGAGAAAGGTGTGGCTTCCTGGTGCAGGGGCCTTTGCAGGAGCTCAGATGCTATCCTTCAGAACCCTAGACATTGCCTCTTCAGTTACCAGCCACTGCTGCAGAGTTAGAACCAACTCATGGCTGACCTTCCAATAGGCTTGCAAGACTGTGAACAGCTAAGGGATTGTCCATCTTTCTCCCTCAGAGCTACCTGGAGAGTCGAGCCAGTAGAGGCCTGGCCTTTGGATTAGAAACATACTTCCCATTGAATATCATGTTGTTGTTGTTGTTGATGTTAGGTGCAACTGAGTCCACTAAAACTCAGGGACCCTATGAACAACAAATAAGAACCTTGCCATATCCTGGGTCATCTCACAATTTCTGGTATGCTTGAGCCTACTGTAACTGCCACTGTGTTACTCCATCTTGTTAAGGGTCTTCCTCTCTCTGATCCACCACCTTTCCCAGCATGATGTCTTTTTTCAAGCACTGGTCCCTCCTGACAACATGCCCAAAGTATGAAAAAATTTCACCATCCTAGCTTCTAAGGAGCACTGCAGTTGCATTTCCTCCAAGACAGACTTGTTTGTCCTTTTGGTAATTCAAACGATATTCAGTACTCTTCTCTAGCACACAGGTCATTAATTCTTTAATCATTCTTGTTCATTATCCAACTTTCAGATGTACAGAAGCAATAGAAGATGGTTTAGAACAGGCATCCTTTAGTCTTTAAGGTTTATATCATTGCTCTTTAGGATTTTGGACAGGTCCTTGACCATAGATATGTCTTTTGATATCTTGACTGTTAATACTTTGAGTGTTGACTGTGAAGCCAAGTAATATATAATCCTTGACAATGTCAGTCTTTTCTCCATCTATATGATACTGCCTTTTGGTCTAGTGGTGATTTCTTTTCCTGATATTGAGATGTGATCCATATTGAAGGACATAGTCTTTCATCTTTTGCAGCAGGTGTCTCAAGTCCTCTTCGCTTTCAGCAAGGCTGTGTCACCTATTTAACACAAATTGCTTAAGACTCTTCCTCAAATCTTGATACCACAATTTCCTTCATGTAGTCCAGTTTCTCAAATGATTTGCTCAGAATACAGACTGAATAAGTATGCAGAAAGGGTACGACTTTGATGCACACCTTTCTGGATTTTAAACCAAGCAATGTTCCCTGTTCTGTCTACACAATGACATCTTGGTCTAAGTACAGGTTTCACATGAGCACAATGCTGTGTTTTGGGATGTCCATTCTTCTCAATGTCATCCACAATTAGTTAAGATCCACACACTCAAATGCCTTTACATAGTTAATAAAACACAGGTAAACATCCTTCTGGTATTCTCTGCTTTCAGCCAAGATCTATCTGACATCAGCAATGATATCACTTGTGCATGGCCCCTTCTGGATCCAGCTTGAATTTCTGCAGTCTCCTGTCACTGTACAGTCCCAGCTATTTTTTCAGAATTTTCAATAAGACATTACCATAGTTCCTTTTATTAGTGGTAGCATGTTGTTATGCAACCCCAAAAGCCATATGTCCATGTGTCTGGCAGTTCAAATCCACTACTGCTTCCTCAGAAGATGGGCAACCCATCCCTTTAAGATTTACAGCCTCAGAAATTGAATGGAGGGCTGTCGCCAGGAATCTGAATCAACTCAAAGACAGTGTGTTTTTGAGAAGTGCTGGACCTGAAAGCCCTAATGATGGTGGTGGTGGTGGTTGTTAGGTGCCATGGAGTCGATGACAACTCACAGTTAACCTGTGAACAGATGAAAACTTTGCCCTATCCTGCACCATCTTCAAAACTGTTGTCATCACTGTATCAAACTATCTAGTTGAAGGTCTTCCTCTCCTTCCCCTCTACCTTTCCCAACATGATGTACTTTTCCAAGACCCTCCTGAAAACATGCCCAAAGCACGTAAGACAAAGTAAAACATCCTTGCCTCTATGGTTTCACTTTCTCCAAAAGAGATTTGTTTGTTCTTTTGGCTGTCCATGGGATGTTCAGGACTCTTCCTCAATACCACAACTGAAAGACATCAATTCTTCCTCTGTCATCCTTATTCATTGCCTAACTTTTAGATGCATAGGAAGCAATTTAAAAAATGGCTAAGGATAGTAGTGAGACAAAAAAAGCCAAGTATTGGACAAAGAAGAGAATGATTAGTTTGAACCTTGAGGCACTGAGTCTGAGAAGCATGTAAGTCATCCAGAGCAGAGGTATCCAGATGCAGGTGATGATACTAAGGGGAAAGAAGCTGGCATAGGACTTTCTGAGTTGGAGCCCCTAGTGCTCTCAAGCTGTAAGGGGAGCTGCTCCAGGCTGCAGGCTGAGGCCAGATCACACAGCAGTGTGAACACTGGCCTGGAAGATCTTAGATTAGTATAGCTTTGCCAGCTGAGGACTGGCTGGGTTAGCCTTGCTATATTCTGGAGCTTTGGTAATCTAGACCAGAAATAGTTATTTCTGTATTAGGGTGCAAGCACTAGTATAAAACAAAAGATGTGTAATTTATTACAGAAATAGGATTCATAGGACTTAGGACAAGATGTAAGTAGGTATGTTGAGATTGAGTTAAAATCTCCTCATAAAGGCCCTTCCAAACCACCCTATCTAAAGTAGGCCTCCTCTATCAATAAGTTCACTTTTAAGAACATTTCTTATCCCATTAACATCCTGGTTTCATTATTAATAATTCTTAATCTGAAAGAATATATTTGCTGACAAGTTCCTATTTTCTCTCATCTGCTTTGTCCTGCTTTTGAGCAAAAGAATGTGAGCACTAAGGGGAAAACAGGTCTGCCTTGTGTTCATTTACTTCAGAACAGATCTTGAAATGTTCTGATGATAAATGGATACCATTTCTCTTCAATCTGACATTCCCTAATGTACATGTTGTTGCTGTTGTTAAGTGCCACTGAGTCGCAGGCAACTTATAGCAACCCTATGAACTAAAGACCTGAATGAACTTGTATAACTTTCTCATTTCTCCAGGTTCATACTACTCGATGGCACTTAAAAACAACAATACAGAGAGAGCTTAGTTGGCCTAGTGGACAGAATGTGATACTACCAAGCCAAAGGTGGGGGACTTTAATCCGTGGCCCTGAGGCCTGGTTTTAATTGTTTTTGGTCAAACCTTCTTCTAGGTTGTATAGCCTTGGTCTGTCCACTTGCTATACAGAGATATCTCATGGTTGCTGTGAAGCTGAACACTGTGACACTGATGTGTCAAATGTGTTAATGGCTACCCATGGTGGACAGTGTTTGGTGGAGCTCCTTGATTAAAACAAGCTTGGAAGGAAGCAGGAGTGGCATCCACTTCTGAAATAGCTTGCCTCCAGAAACCCTATGAACCTGAAGAAAGGATGAAAGTTATACAAGTGTTCAGGTCTTTCATTCATAGGGTCACTGAGTTGCCTATGACTCGATGGCATTTAACAACAACAAAAATATGCATGTGTTTTACTGACTATGCAAACACACTTGACTGTGAATATTACAACAAATTATGGATAGTGTTGAAAGAATGGTCATCTCAGAATACTTCATCACACTTCTGTAAAATCTATACAGAAGACCAATAAGCCACTGTCTACATAGAACAAAGGAACACTGCATGATTTAAAATAAAAAAAGTATGCATCATAGTTGCATCCTTTCTTCATACCTATTCAATCTGCATGCTGAGCAAATAAATCCCAGAAGCTGAATTACTTAAAGGATGCAGCATCAGGATAGGAGGAAGACTCAACCTTCATTTATGCAGATAATAAAACTGTCTGCAGAAAGTGAAAATGACTTGGAAATACTTGCTGCAGAAAATCAAAGACCACCACCTACAAGATGGATTACATTTCAAGATCAAGAAAACAAAAATCCTCACCGCTTGACTAAGAAGGTAACAACATGATTTTTGTTATAGATGGAGAAAAGACTGAAGTTGTCAACAATGTTATAATCTATATCCTAATCAACATAATCAACACTTGGATCCATAATCAACATCCATAGTAATGGCAAGTCAAGAAACCAAAAGACGGGTTACACGGGAAAATCTGTTGTCAAGGACCTCTCTCCAAAGTACTAAAGACCAATGATGCAAATATAAAGAAAGGAATATATGATTAGGCATTATTTTTATAAAAGTGGACTGGGAAGGGGAGAGAGAGAAAGGAAAGAAAATTTGCAACAACAAATAAAAATAATAAGTTTGTCACATCTGGCTAATAATCAGCATCACGATAAATGGATAAAGAAAGAATAAAGTTATCAAGGGTTTCATTTTACAAGAACAATCAAGATCCATAGAAGAAGCAGACAAGAAATCAAACAATATAGTATATTGGGCAATTTGCTGCAAAAGACCTCTGTAAAGTACTAAAATAGAAAGATGCCATTTTGAAGATGAAGGTGTGTCTGACCCATGGTATTTTCAATCACCTTCTAACCATACAAAAGCTGGACAATGAATAGGAAGACCACAGAATCGATGCATTTGAAGTATGGTGTTAGTGAAGATCACTGAATGTACCACAGACTCCTAGAAGAATGAAGAAATTTGTCTTGGAAAAAGTAAAGACAGAATGTTCTTTAGAAGCAAGGATAATTAAGATTTAATTTCTGTACTTGGAATATATTATTAGGAGGGACCAGGCCCTGGGCAAGGATGTCATGCTTGGAAAAATAGAGGGTCAGTGAAAAAGAGGAAGATACTCACTGAGATGTAGTGGCAAATATACGCCAATTTTGCAAGGAGACAAAAACAAAGGGCTCAAACAATAATTGTGAGAATGGTATAGAAGCAGGCAGAGCTCTGTTCTGGTAGGTACATGGTGGTTATGAACTGGAACTAAGTCAAAGGTACCTAAGAACAGTACAGAGAGAGAACTGTGGAACACACAGTACAACAATATGTGAAAGGCCAAGAGAAGATATCACCAAAAGCCAGAGGAGACCCAGGGAAGACAGGGATTCCATGGGCTTAAGCAGACCCACTAAGTCCCATCCTGCAGGTATCTGCCACAAGGAGAAGACCATGGAGGAGGTACAAGCCTGAGCCAAGCCTCTGGAGTCAATCCTCAAGAGACTGGAGAACTCGTACTATGGCTCAGACAGAGTGGGCAACCTTGGCTATGCCTAAATGTTAGTAACTCACCTTATTGAACCTGGCAAAGGGATAGTCCTTGCCCTCCTCTGCTGCCCTTCGCCAGTGGAAGAACATAGCTCCATCCTTTCGTGCTGGGTTGGTAAATGGCATCCACTTCCAGGGCCTCACTTTCTTGGAGCCCAGCTTGGCCTTCACAGTACGGTAGCCCTGGCCAGTGTCACTGGGTAACAAGGGGGGTGCATCCCTGGCAGCAGAGTTTGGGAAGGCAGGGGGTTGTAGTCAGAAGGAGTGTAAGAGCCCTTAAGCCCAAGGAGCTGATCTACCCCAAAGCGAGGAAGTCATGTCTTATAGTAAGGGATCTGAACTCCTCTTGTATCCTGCTAAGCAAGCAAGAACCCTGGCTGGGAAGGGGAGGCAGATAGGGAACTGACACAGAAAACAAGGACACGGCAGGTGGGTAAGGGGCTACTTGGATTTCCAAGAAGTACTTGCTTCTTGTCAGAGTAGAGCAATGCATAGACCTCTCGGTGCATGCCTTCTGGTCTCTTGAAGGTCAATGTCTCGGAGGATTTCTTGGACTTTTTCTGAGGAGAAAAAATTACAGAAGAGGAAACAGAGTCTAGACTCCCTTCTCTGAAATTCGCTTGGCCCAGGTTAGTCCCTGAAATGAAACAGCACCTACGGGTACAATTACACATGGACTCACACACCATCAGGCCCTCACCTACCCACCCAGGTATGGAAACCTGCTCACCCAGGTATCCCCAATCTGCACAGACCATGTTCTTTCCCACCCACACCTCGCCCGGGTAGGGTACCAGCATGTCAGGGTAGCCTTTAAGTTTTCACTCTCTCTCAATATCACACTACCTTTCTACCTTTGTCCTCCCCATCTCTCACAAGCATCTTCACCTCTTGGAGGTGTCACACTCTCGGTCCCCATATCCCACCCATCTGCACACCTTCTCAAGGATGACACATATTCTCTGTCCCACCACGGCATCGGTCACAACTTCTTTAACACATACACACACACCCCCAACTTACTAGGAGTGTAGCAATCCCCCAACTCCTCTTTCTTCCACTATCACGCCTCTCTCCCACTTTCACTCCCGCTACCCAACTCTCTCAGGAGTCCCTGCTACCTTATCCGGGTTGATAATGTCCTTCTTGCTGATGGTCCCAGAAGCTGCATCGCTCTCTGGACCCCCGAGTTCTAGAATATCTCGCACATCCGCGCCCGTGGCCATTGCGCCAGAGATCTAGGGGAGCGCCCGAGGTCAAGGGTCAGAGGGTTAGCACCTAAGGAGGGACCAGGCCCTCGAGGGGCGGAGCCACGCCAGACCCCAGTCCGAGAGGGAGAAAGAGGCGGGCCCGGAAGAAGAGAGTTTTCCAAATCAAGTCGAAGTTCCGTCTGTATGCAGCCGCCTAGTTCTCTCTAAAAGTCTTATCCGCCTCCTTGGCTCCTCGCGTCTCTGCACTTGGAATCCCCAGCTACAACAAGGGACGCCGCTCCCTGGGCCCTTCAAAGCCCCGGACAGAAACTTCCGCTCCTCAGCTTTCAAAATGCCTCCGATTGGAGCACTTCCGGTTTGTGCTTGCGGAAATGGAGCCGGCTAGCAACCCGATCGATGTAAAAGTTATTGGCCGTACCAAGCAAACCTCTGTCCTTGGCTCTTGAGAGACCCGGAGCATTCGCCCATTGTCAGCCTTATGGCATTTCACCTCCATATTGCTGCGTGGTCTTTCACCTATAAAAAGAGCATAGAGTTTGTGACATTGGGAAGTCATTTAATTTCTTTGGAGTTGCTTCTTATTTAGTAAAATTGAAATTATAATTGTACCTTCTTAAATGAGCACTGACTGGTAGCCTAGTAAGGAGTTGTCCTACCAACGCAAAGGCAAGCAGTAATGAGTCCACCAGCTGCTCTGAGGGACAAAGAGACTCAGGACCTCATGAGGCTTTCATTTCTCGAATATCACTAGTCCAAGAGCATTAGTGCGTGTTACAAAGAGGTCTAAGACCACAGCCTCAAATGGGAAGTTGCTGCTGCTGAAAGTATCCCTCAGATGGAGACATTTTATGATCTCCTGGAAAGAAAAAGAACAAGAAGTAGTGTGGAACATAAGAGAAACAAGAATTGGCTTTCAGACTCAGCCTTTACAAACTAGGCTACCCACCAGGAGGGACACATGAGTAATAAACATGGGAGATAAAATGGGGCCTGTTAAGGCATGAAGGAGACCAGGTGCAGAGACAGGATCTGCCAAGGGTCCAAGGAGGAACTAGAGTAGCAGACAGCCCACACAAGCTTACATTTAAGTGGAACTTGTTCTGGCCTGGGTATGAAGGAGGAGAGCTGCAGACACAAACCTTTCTGGACCCAGAAAATTTTAAGAACATGACTTATTTTTAACACCTGTTCGTTGTGTGGATCACATAGTTTCATAGGAAGCGGAGGTCCACGAATTATCCTTAACAAACTATAGGTAACATTGAGAAGAATGAGAATCACAAAATACCTAATTGTGCTGTAATTGTTAACAACCTCAATCTCTTCTCCATCCATCATGGGGCTGCCAACTGGCCCAGTGGTGAGAATCTTCGTCTTCTTGAGGTTGACATTCAATCCATATTGAAGACTACAGTCTTTGACTTTCTGCAGCAAGCACTTCGGGTCCACCTCAGTTTCAGAAAACAAGGTTGCGTCATCTGCATAATGTAGGTTGTTGATAGCCATCAAGATATCAAAAGATGTGTTGCACTGGACAGACCTGTCAAGGACCTCTCCAACGTGCTAAAGAGCAATGATGCAAGTGTTAAGACTAAGGGGTGCCTGCTCAAAGCCATGGTCCTTTCAGTTGCTTTCTTAACATTTGTGAGTTGGATACTGAATGAGGAGGACTGAAAAAGAATCAATGCCTTTGATGATAATATTGAAGAAGAGTATTGAACATCCCATGAACTGCCAAAATACAGACCAAAAAAGTCTGTCTCAAAAAGTGCAAGCATGAGTGAAACTTTGCCTCAAATACTTTAGGCGTGCGGTCAGGAGGGACTGGTACTTGGAAAAAGACTTCATGCTAAGAAAGGTGGAGGTAAGCATGGTGAAACTTTGTCTCACATACTTTGGGCAAGCTGATAAAAAGGACTAGTCCTTGGAAAAAGACATCATGCTAAGAAAGGTGGAGGGTCAGAGAAAGAGAGGAAGACCCTCAACAAGATGAGATGACAGGCACATGACTATAACAATGAGCTTGAGCATGGTGAGGATGGCATAGGATACGGCAAGGTTAAGATCTGTGGTTCATAGGGTTGCTATGAGACACAGTCAACTTGATGACACTTAACAAAAACAAGACATCAGAGTCTGCAACAGAAAATGCTTTGTTGTTGTTGTTAGGTGACATCAAGTAAAAAACAACCCATAGTGACCCTATGAACAACAGATCTGAACCCTGTCCTATCATAAGCCATCCTTACACTTCCTGACGCAATAGAGCATATTGTATCAATCACCATGTTAATCCACTTGGTTGAGGGTCTTTCTCTCCTTCGCTGACCCTCTGCCTTTCTGAGTACCATCTCCCTCTCCAAGGAATAGCCCCTCCTAGCAACATGAGCAAAGTATGTGAGGAGAAGCTTTATCATCTTTGCCTCCAAAGAGCACTCTAGCTTCACTTTCTCCAAGACATGTTTGTTTGTTCTTTTGACAGTCTATGGGATGTTCAGTACTCTTCTCCAACACTACAGCTAAAAGGCATCAATAATTCTTCTGTCTTCCTTATTCATTGTCCACCTGTCAGATCCATACCAAGTGATTGGAAAGGCCATACACTGAATCAGATACACATTAGTCCTCAAACTGACATCATTATTCTTAATAATTTGGACAGACGCCTAACCATTAAAAAAATTTGGAGAGGTGTCTTGTTGTTATGTATGCCATCGAGTCACCCATGACTCTTAGCGACCTTATGCATTATAGCTTTGAGCCCTGCCCTATCCTGAGCCAGTCTATTGACCCTATTGCCCCAGTTACCATGTCAATCCATCTCATCCAAGGTCTTCCTCTCGTGCACTGTCTCTCCACACTTCCAAACATGTTGTCCTTCCCCAAGGACTGGTCCCTCATGGCCACATGCCCAAAATGTGTGAGACAGAACTTCAAAATTGTTGCATTCAAGGTGAAACTTTTTGTTTCACCCTCTTCAGGACACACCTATTTGTCCTCTTGGCGGTCTATGGTAAGTTCAATACTCTTCTCCAGCACCACAACTCAAAGGCATTGATTCTGCTTCTGTCATCCTTAGTCATTGTCCAGCACTCTGATGCATAGCAAATAATTGTAATCAGGTGCACTTTAGTCTCTAGACTGACATCATTGCTCTTTAGCACTTTGGAATGTCCCCTGACAGCAGACTTCCCCAGTGCAATTTGGTTTTTCATTTCCTGACTGCTGGTGCCAATAGTTACCAGGAGAGTGATTCTTATAGGAGAGATACCTGCTGTTGTTGTGTGCCTTTGAGTCAGAACCGACCCATAGCTGATCCTCCAGCAGGTTTTCAGAGGCTGTTAATTGCATGGGAAGAGATTGCCCATCCTTCTCCTGTGGAGCAGCTGGTGGACTGGAATCATGTGCCATCAGATTTGCAGTGCAGCTTCTTGCCAGTAGGCCACCAGAGCTCCCAGAAAAGGAGTCTACCCACCAAAAAAACCCCACTGTGGTCAGGTGTGGTCAGGTCAATTGTGAAAATCTTTAAATCTTTACAGAATCAGACTGTCACATCTTTCTACCTTAAAGTGGCTGATGGATTTAAACCATCAATCTTACATTAGGAACCAGGCATTTTAACCATTGTGCTTTAATCAAAGACTCCTGGAAATTGACGACAGGATAAATGTTTGATTCTTGAAGCCAAAAGGGAACAGAGAAGCAGAAAGGGGCACTTCTCCCTGAAATATTGACCCTACTTGTAATTGGTAAAGTACATTATATACCTTGCATAGCCTCATTTCTATGAGGATAGTTGTTGCTGTCGTTGTTATGTGCCGTCGAGTCGCTTGCGACTCATAGTGACCCTATGTACAACAGCCCTAAACTCTGCTCTGTCCTGTGCCAATCGCACTGTCTCTGACACTCCCATTCCAATTATCCCAGTCACTGAATCAATCCACCTCATAGAGGGCCTTCCTCTCCTGCGCCGTCCCTCCACCCTCCCAAGCATGATGTACCTCTCCAAGGACTGGTCTCTCCTCACAACATGTCCAAAGTATGTTAGACGGAGCCTCAGAATCCTTGCCTCCAAGGAGCCACCCGGTTTAACCCTTTCCAGGACAAATCTGTTTGTTTTCCTAGCAGTCCATGGTATTCTCAATACTCTTCTCCAGCACCACAGCTCAAAGGCATCAATTCTCCTTCTATCCTCCTTGGTCATTGTCCAACTCTCTGATGCATAACAAGTGATTGGGAAGACCATAGCCTGTATCAGACGCACCTTAGTCTCCAGAGAGACACCATTGCTCTTCAGTGCTTTGGAGAGGTCCCTAACAGCAGACTTTCCCATGGCAATGCGCCTTTTAATTTCCTGGCTGCTGGTGCCAAGACTGTTGACTACAGAGCCAAACAAACTAAAGCTGTGTACAATCTCAATCTCTTCACCATCCATCCTGATGCTGCCAATTGGTCCAGTGGTGAGAATCTTTGTCTTCTTGACACTGAGCCTCATCCATATTGTAGGCTGCAGTCCTTGACACTCTGCAGCAGGCGCTTCAGGTCCTCTTCAGTTTCAGCAAGCAGGGTTGTGTCATCCACATAATGCAGGTTGTTGGTTGCTCAATAAATGAATCAGGCACCCTATGGGCTCTAAGGATGCAACAGGTGAATAAGATAGAATATATCCTTTTGTTTCCATTTGGTTTTGTCCTACTTAGCAACAGAAAACAAAAGTATCCACACACCCATTGGACAAGAGTAGACTGATTCCTGCTCCACTTTGTTGAACATAAGGTCTCAACAAACACCAACCCTATCTGCCCTCAACTGCCCTTCATTAATAGCAGAGAAGTGTTCACACACCATCCTCTACCACACCTGCCAAAAGATAGGAAGTGATGCATTAAAAATTACCAAACTAGCAAGCACCACAGCACAATTGTACAGCTCAATCAGATACATCAAAGCAAAAGAATACAAAGGCACCACCACCACCACAAGATTTCAGAAGTAACAAAATGTTGAACTACTACAAACAAACCTACAACCAGGAGAGAACAAAATAGATGAATGGGACCTTCTAAGAATCACATCCCTAA
>NW_006399993.1:4261831-4269784 GCF_000299155.1 Elephantulus edwardii
ACCCTCTATGAGATGGATTGATTCGGTGACTGGGGTAATCGGGATGGGTGTGTCAGAGGCAGTGCAGTTGGTGCAGGATAGAGCAGGGTTTAGGGCTGTTGTGCATAGGGTCGCTATGAGTCGAAAATGACTCGACGGCACATAACAACAACAACAACAGCAGCTATCATAGATATGCAAATAAAAATAAACGTGAGATAGTCATCTCACCCCAGTAATAAAAGCAAAGTTCAACCGAGCAGCAAACAACAAATGCTGGCTAGACTGTGGAGAGACTGGAAGCCTTGTTCATTGCTGGTGGAACTGTAAAATGGTGCAACCACTATGGAAGGTGGTTGGCACTTTCTCAAAGAGTGGGAAATAGAAATACTATTAGACCCAGCAGTTGCACTACTGGGAATATACATTAAAGAAACCAGAATTGCCATCCAAACATACATGAACACCCACATGTATTGCTGCATTATTCACAATACCACAGAGATGGAAACAACCCAAATGCCCATCAACAAATGAATGGATAGCCAAACTATGGAATATCCATGCAATGGAATACTATACAGCACTGAAAAATAATGACCTCATAAAACACTACACAACTTGGGTGCCACTGGAGGACATTATGCTGAGTGAAATGTCTTGGTCTCAAAAGGACAAATTCTGCATAGCACCACTGTTATGGAGCAAGACTGACATGGGGGGTGGTTGAGAAGAGAAAAGAGAAGGAAAAGAGTGGATACGTAATGAATGCTGTATTGGAACAGATGAGGGAGAGAACTATTTAAAAGGAATATATTATTATGCATCATATGTAAGACAATGGTCCAGAAAAATAGATACATTGCAAAGAAGACTGGGGGAGGGTGAAAAGAGAGGAGAGAGGAAATTGTGCAACAATGAATGAATGAAAATCCAACTTTTCTGTAAACTTCTGTTAAAATCACAATTAAAATAAAAAATTTTAAAACAAATGAACAAAAATAACAGAAAAACCATCGCACAAACAAATGACCAAATACAGAATCAGAAAATCTTTCAGAGCAAAAAAAATATTATTTGAACTTCTGATAAGAAACACAAAAGAATAGTAATTAAACATCTTCATTAGATTAAGAAAAAGTTTAAGGTAACCACAGAAAAAATTCTGTAAAAAATCTTTTCAATTATACCAGACCAAATAAATAAAATTAATGGAAAGTTAGAAACAATGAAAAAACTCCAGAATGTTCAGATTGACAATAATAAGACTAAAATGTCAGAAATAGCTAACACACTGGAAGGGAACAGAGCTGAGCTGAAGAAAAGGAACACAGAATTCATGAGATGAAGACAAATCTTTCAAACTTAAATGCTAGAGGAATAATCCACAAAGTGAAGCAGAAAGAAAACAAAGCATAAAAATTATGCCGAACAATATTTCAAAAAATGACATGTGGTTGGCATTTCTTAATAAAAAGAAAGCATTAAAACCAAAATTGAAGAGTTGCTGGAAGAAAACCTTCCAAATACAAAAAATCAGAAAATATGCATTCAGTAAGATGAGTGAATCCCAAACAGGAAAGATTCCTAAAGAAAAATATCAAGACATCAAAATCAGAGTGTCTAAAATTAAAGAAAAATACTGAAAGCAACTTGGGGGAAAATAGGTCCTTGGAGAGGGACATCATGCTTGGGAGGGTGGAGGGACGGTGCAAGAGGGGAAGACACTCTATGAGATGGATTGATTCAGTGACTGGGGTAATCGGGATGGGTGTGTCAGAGGCAATGCTATTGGCACAGGATAGAGCAGGGTTTAGGGCTGTTGTACATAGGGTTGCTATGAGTCACAAACGACTCGACGGCACATAACAACAACAACACATACAAAGGTTGTTGTTGTTAGGTGTCATCTAGTTGAGCAAGACCCATAGCAACCCTATGAATAATGGACCTGAACCCTATTCTATCCAGTAGTCTCATCACGATCTCTGACACACTCAAGATCATTGCAGCAGTCATTGTGTCAATTCGTCTGGTTGAGGGTCTTCCTCTCTTTTACCAAAACCCTTCATACTTCAAAGCATGATGTCCCTCTCTAAGGAATAGCAACAACGTGCCCAAAGTATGTGAAGCGAAGTTTCATCATCTTTGCCTCTAAGGTGCATCTTTCCAGGATACATCTGTTCCTTTCGCTGTCCATCGGATATTCAATACTCTTCTCTAACACCACAGCTCAAAGGTATCAGTTCTTTTCCTGTCATCCTTATTCATTGTCCAGCACTCCGCGACTGAATCAAGTGCATCATCGTCTTCAAATTGACATTGTTGCTCTTCTGTAATTTGGAAAGGTCCCTAACAGCAAACATTCCCTATGCAATATGTCTCCTGATCTCCTGACTGCTAGTACCAAGTGTGTTGATTGTGGATCCAACTAAGATAAAGTTGCTAACAGTTTCAATCTTTTCTCCATCTATCATAATGCCACCTGTTAGTTCAGTGGTGAGGATTTCTGTCTTCCTGATGTTAAGATGTAATTCATATTGAAGGCTGTAATCTTTGCCTAATGTTATTATTATGTACCATAGAGTTGAAACTGACCCACAACCAACCCTTGGGAGGGGGTTGGTTTCAGAGGCAGTTAATCAAACAAGAGAAAATTGCTTATCCTTCTCTGCAGAGCATCTGGTGATCTCTAACCCCATGCCTTCAGGATTGCAGTGCAGCTTCTTACCGCTAGGCCATCTTCTGCAACAAGTACTTCAAATCCTTCTCACTTTTTGCAAGCAAGGTTGCATAGTATAAGTTGTTGGTGAACCTTCCTCCAACCTTTTTTTTTCCATACTCTATCTTTTTTAATTATTAATTTTAATGAAAGTTTACAGAGACTTTGGATTTCCATTCATTCATTTGCACTTTTCTCCCTGACCAGCCTCTCTCCCACCCCCAGTTCACTCTTCTCTTTGAAAAGTAAAAGAAAAAAATCCTTCATTGTTATACAATCTTTCCCCCCAAGTCCTCTCCACTATGCAGCCTTCATTCAGGACTTCTGTCATGACAATAATACCTAATGATTATCCCTTTTAAACAGTTCTATTCCTCATCTGTTTGAATGCATAATTTATACATAATTTATCCCATCTTTCTCAGTTTCCCCCCAAACCCCAATGTCAGTCCAGTTTTACAACAGTGGCACCATGTAGTATTTGTTCTTTTGTGACTGAGATATTTCACTCAGTATAATATCCTCCAGGTCACCCATTTTGTATAATATTTCATGAGTTCCTTGTTTTTCAATACAGCATAGTGTTCCATTGTGTGAAAACACCACAGCTTTTCTATCCATTCATTTGTTGATGAGCACTTGGGTTGTTTCCAATTCTTTGCTATTGTGAACAAAGCAACAGTAAACATGGATGTGCATATATCTACTTTGGTGGCAGTTATGACTTCTTTGGGGTATATTCCCAGTAGTAGAATTGCTGGGTCAAATGGTATTTCTATTTTGAGAAAGCGCCATACAGCCTTCCATAGTGGTTGCACCATTTTACACTCCCACCAACAGTGAATAAGGGTTCCAGTTTCTTCACAACCTCGCCAGCATTTGTTGTTTGCAGTTCTGTTAAATTTTGCTATTGTTACTGGGGTGAGATGATATCTCATAGTTGTTTTGAATCTTCCTCCAATCTTGAAACCACACTCCTCCTCATAGAATACAGTTACTCAAATGTTTGCTCAGTGTACAGATTCAATAGATACGGAGAAATTATACAGCTCTGAGACATACTTTTCCTGATTCTAAATCATTCAGTGTTCCATTGCTCTTGTCACACAACAGCTGCCCCCCAACCCCCGCCCACTAGTTTATTTACAAAACTCAAATACAAATTCGAATAAATTCTTTAGATTTTCCTCAACTTTTTGATCTACGTATTATTTTCATATGAGTATAGTTAAGAGTTCTTGGATTCCTATTCTTCTCAATGTTAGTAATAATTTGTTATAATCCACACAGTCAAATGCCTTTGCATAGTAAATAAAATGCAAATAGACATTCTTCTGGTATTGTCTGCTTTCAGCTAGGATACATTTAACATCACCAGTGATATCCATGGTGCCATGGTCTCTTCTAAACTCAGCTTGAAATTCTGGCAATTCTCTGTCAATGTAGTTTTCTAGCTGGCTTTGGATGAGCTTAAGTAATAGTTTGCTTGTGTGTAATATTGAACATATTATTAGGTAAATTCCACATTCTGTTGGATCAACTTTCTTGAGAATAAAAACAAGAATAGATCTCTTCCAGTTAGTTGGTCAAGCAGGTGTCCTTACTTGCTAGGCATCTGAAAGTTGGACAATGAAGCATGACAAGAAGAGTTGACGCCTTTGAATTGTGATGTCGAAGAAGAGAAATTAATATCCATGGACAACCAAAAGAATAGAAAGACACGACTTGGAGAAAGTTTGGCCAGGACATGAGTGGTGAAATTTAGAGGCAGGAGTGATGACATTTGGTGTCATACTTATATGGTGTTAGAAGGGGCCAGTCTTAGCTGAAGAAGGATCTACAGCTCACAATATACACAAAAATCAACTCAAGGTGATTAGAGACCTAAGGGTAAAGCCCTAAACCATAGAGATCACAAGAGACAAAATGGGACCAAACTTAGAAGGCCTAGTGTGCAGTATAAATAGGCTTGCAAATATAGCCAAAAATGAACAACCAGGAGAGAACAAAATCCATGAATAGGACCTTCTAAAAATTAAGTCCCTGTGTGATTAAAAAAACTTTTTACAATAAAATGAAAAGAAAACCTGGGAGAAAACATTTGGCAATAACATCTCAGGAAAGGGCCTAAAGAAAATTTACAGACACTATAGGAAGTCCAAAAGGAAAGGACTGATAACCCAATCATAAAAGACTTTTACAAATGCAGATAGTTGGATGGCCAACAGACACATGAAGAAATGCTAAAATCCACTCACAAAAAGAGAGGTGCAAATTAAAACCACATACCATCTCACCCCAGTAGCAGTAGCAAAATTTAACAGGACAGCAAGCAATAAGTGTTGGAGAAGATGTGGAGAGACTGGAAGTCTCATGCACTGCTAGTGGGATTGTAAAATGGTACAACCACTCTGGAAGGCAGTTTGATGTTTCCTCAAAAAGCTGAACATAGAAATCTCATATGACTCATCTATTGCACTATTAGAGATATGCCTCAAGGAAAATAGAACTGAGACACAAGTGGAGATTTGCATACCTATGTTCATAGCAGTTGTTATCCACAGTAGCAAGAACATGGAAACAGCCCAAATGTTCATCAGAAAATGATTGGATTGAGAAATTATGGTACATTCACATAATGGAATACTATGCAGCACTAAGGAGCAACAATTTTGTAAAATACTATATAACATGGGAAAGTCTAGAGAGCATGATGGTGAGTAAACTAACTCAGTCTCATAAGGACAAATACTGCATAAGACCATTATTGGAAAAAAAATATTAACTAGTAAGAAGAGTATAAATTTCCAAAAGGTAGGAGGCACAAGATGAAAAGGGGAGGGAATCACTAAGATAATAGAGTTTGGCAGGCAGAACGGGGGATGTGAAGGAATTAGGAATGACCCCAATGGAAACCTGAAAAGATGGGGTAGTAATAGGCATAGATCAATTGGATTAATTTTATAAACCACAATGTATGTGAGTGATCACTGAAACACAATATGAATGGAGGAATGTGTGAAATGCATCGTACATGAATGATACACAATGCATAAGAATTTTGTATGCAAATGAATAGAAAATTAAATTCAGGGGGAATAGATGTATTTCATTGGGAAAATAGGCTATAAAAAATAGAAGAAGGGGTCAGATCTTGGAAAAGGACATAATTCCGAGAAAGGATCAATGCAAGAAAAGAAAACCCTCAACAAGGTGGATTGACACAGTGAATATAGCAATGGGCTGGCTGGGGCATATCAGGGACAGTGAGGATGGCACAGGATAGGGCATCGGGTTCAGATCCGTTTTAATATAGGTCACTGTGAATCACAGCTGACTGGAAGTCAGCTAACATCAAAAAACCTCAAAAACAATGAAAAACCTCTTTAATGTTTCAGTAAAGTATAATGTGGAACAACTTATACTTAGGCAGGATATTTTGACAATTGGCTAGAGAACTCACCTCCAGAAATCTCCCTCAATCTATTTTAATGACGTTTGTCTTGTTGCATTGAGTCTAAGATAATTTGATTCTAACTCATTCTTGATTTTCCAGAAAGTGTCAACAGAGGGTCACTGCAGATGATAAACTTCAAACCAAGAAATGCTTTTAATATTAGATGGATTTCTACCCCTCAACAACAAATATAATATACAGACCTACCACGATGCCAATTTCTGGATCAGTCAAAATTCATAGCACTTAATTATGCTTTCTAGGAAATGCTGTTGTTTTTAAGTGCAGTCGAGTCAGGTACGACAACAGATCTGAACTCTCTTCTATCCTGTGTCCTTCTCATCATCTCCATCTCATTGAGAATCTTCCTGCCTTTCACTGATTCTCCACCTTTTTCAAGCATGATGTCCCTTTCCAGGGAATAAGCTCTCAGATAGATTGACACAGTGATTGCAGCAATGGGCTCAAGTATACTAGAGAAAGTAAGTATGAGACAGGATAAAACAGGGTTCAGAGCTATTGTTCATAGGATTTCTATGAGTTGTATTTGACTTGATGGCATTTAACAACAGCAACATGCCCAAAATTCAAGAGATGAAATTTTGACATTTTTGCCTCTAAGAAGCACTCCAGATGCACCTTCTCCAAGACATATATGTTTGTTCTTTTGGCAGTCTATGGGATAGTCAGTACTCTTCTCCAACACCACAGTTCAAAGGCATCAATTCTTCTGTTATCCTTATTCATTGTCCAACTCTCAGCAACATAACAAGTGATTTAAAAGACCATGGCCTGAATCAGACACACCTTTGTATTAAAAATGACATCGTTGCTCATCAATAATTTGGAGAGGTCCCGGACAGCAGACTTGCCCAACACATCTGATCTCCTGACTGCCAAGTCTGTTGATTGTTGTATCCAACTAAGACCAAATAATTGACAATTTCAATATTTTTTCCATTTATCATATTCCTTACTGGTTCAGTGCTGAAGATTTTTGTCTTCTTGTTGAAATGCAATCCATATTGAAGGTTGTAGTCTTTGATCTTCTGGAGCAAGTACTTCAAGTCTTTCTTCCTTTCTGCGAGCAAGGCTGTGTCACCCACATAGGACAACTTTTGATGAGTCTTCCTCCAATTATGATGCCACGTTCTTCTTTATAGAGTCCATACAAAAAGCCAAAACTATCTCAAGAAGAACTTGTTGTTTTAGTTGTTCTTAGGTGCCATTGAGTCAAGTACAACTCATAGTGACACTATGAACAAAAGATCTGAACCCTGTTCTACCCTGTGCCATCCTCCCACTTCATGACACACAAGATCGCATTGCAGCAGTCATGTCAATGCACTTGGTTGAAAGTTTTCTCCTATGCTGACCCTCCAACCTTCCCAACATTATGTCCTTCTCCAAGGAATAGCACCTCCTGGCAACATGCCCCAAAGTACATGAGGCAAAGCTCATAATTCTTGCCTCCAAAGAGCACTCCAGCTGCACTCGCTCCAAGACATGTCAGTTTGTTCTTTTGGCCTTCCATGGGATGTTCAGTGAGTGCTCTTCTCCAAGACCACAGTTTAAAGGCATCAATTATTTTCCTGTCATCCTTATTGATGCATAGCAAGTAATCAGAAAGACTATGGCCTGGATCAGACACATCTTAGTCCTCACTTGACATCATTATTTCTTAACAATTTAGAGATGTGCCTAACTGCAGATTAAAGAACTTGTTGTTGTTGTTGTTGTTATGTGCCGTCGAGTCGTTTCCGACTCATAGCGACCCTATGCACAACAGCTCTAA
>NW_006399993.1:4271711-4276042 GCF_000299155.1 Elephantulus edwardii
TCAGTGACTGGGGTAATCGGGATGGGAGTGTCGGAGACAGTGCGATTGGCACAGGACAGAGCAGAGTTTAGGGCTGTTGTACATAGGGTCGCTATGAATCTCAAGCGACTCAACGGCACATAACAACAACAACAACAATGAAGAGAGAAAAAACCTTTAAAGAAGACATAATTTTCATCTTATGGAAGGTGTTCAAGAAATGAGAAGAAAATCCGTAAAATACATTTTATTGACTAGTAAACCCTGAAATCAAAGCCAGAAAAGGACAAAACCAAAGCTAAGCTAACTTCCATCAAGTTACAAGATTCCAACTCATAGCAACCCTTCATCAAGTTTCTAAGGGCGAAAATCTTTATGAGAGGATATGGCTCATCTTGCTACTGTGAAACAGTAGTGGGTTTGAATTACCGATCTTTTCAGTTAACAGTTGACACACACAACTAGGACAGTTTAGAAAAAGGTAAAGGGAGGAGAAAAAATATATATCTACATACACACATAATCTCACTTTTGAACAGCAGAATAAAAATCTAACATAAAATATTAACATATTCAACCCAGCAATGATTTACATGACGTTCAAAAAGACTTTATCTCAGCATTGTTAAGATGAGTTGGCATTAGAATAGATATCTTTTTCATTCATTAATTAAAAATGTGATCATTTTAATAAAGTCAATACTCATTTAAGAACTAAAGAGGGGAAGGGAGCTCTGGTGGTCTATTGGCAAGAAGATGCATTGCAATCACAAAGGCACAGAGTTCAAATCCACCAAATGCTCTGTTGGAGGAGGAGGGGCAATCTCCTCCTGTGCCAGTCGGATCTGACTCGATGGTACACAACAATAACAACCACAAAACAGAAAATAAGAAGAAGAAGAAAGGGGGAAAGTCTTCTAACAAACTAGGAAAAGAACGTCCTTAACTTGGAGCATTGCTTGTTTTTAATAAAGCAATAATTTTAAAAGAAAAAAAACCACCCAGAAGTAAATGCCATACTTAATGATGAAACAATAGAAACATTTCAACTAAGGTCAGAAACAAGTCCAGGATGACCCTTATCAGTACTCTTGTTAAAAATTGGACAAGATGAGCTCTCTAATTCAAAAGAAGAAGAAAAGCAATACGAAGTATAGACATTAGAGAAGAAGAGGCGAATTGTGATTTTTTTTTTGCAGATGACACTATTCCTTACATAGAAAAACCTAAGAAAATCAATTGACAAACTATTAGAACTAATAAGAAAATTCAGCAAGGTGACCACATACAAGATCAACATACAAAAGCCAATAGCTTTTCTATATACCAGAAATAACCAACTAGAAAATGTAATGGAAATTAAGATTCCATTTACAATATCAACAGAAACTACAATGCACATACAATCAGAATTAACTTTGTATCTTTAAGGATGATTCAAAAATTAGGAAACCTATCAATCTAATTCATCACTTTACTAAAATAGAATAGAAAACCACAATATTGTGATATGCTGTTGTTGTTAGGTGCCACCAAGTCAATTGCAACTCATGGCGACCTTATGAATAAGAGATCTGAACCTTGCCCTATCTTGAGCCATCCTCATCATCACTGATATGCCTGAGCCCATTATTACAGCCACTGTATCAATCCATCTTGTTGAGGATCTTCCTCTCTTTCTCTTACTCTCTGTCTTGCCCAGCATGATGATTCTTCCTAGGGAATTACCCCTCCTGTAAAAATGCTCAAAGAATCTGAGACAAATTTTACCATCCTTGCCTCTAAGGAGCACACTGGTTGCACCTCGTTGAAGGCAGACTTGATAGGTCTTTTGACAGTTCATGGAATATTCAGTATTCTCCAACACTATAGTTCAAAGATGTCAAATTTTTTGGTCATACTTATTCGTTATCCGGCTCTTAGATGCATAGCAAGTAATCAAAAAGACTATGGCCTGCATCAGACTCACCTTAGTCCTCAAGCTGGCATCATTACTCCTCAGTAATTTGAAGAGCTCTCTAATTGCACATTTTCCCAGTGCAATGTGTCTCCTTATTTCCTGACTGCTGGTACCAAGGATGTTAATTGTGGATCCAAGTAAGATGAAGCTGTTGACAGTTTCAATCTCCTCTCCACCCATCATGATGTTGCCTATCAGTCCAGTGGTAAGAATCTTTGTTTTCTTGACATTAAGATGAAATCCATACTGAAGGCTGCATTCCTTGATCTTCTGCAACAAGTACTTCAAGTTCTCCTCACTTTCAGCAAGCAACGTTGTGTCATCTGAATAATCAGGTTATTCATGAGTCTCCCGCCAATCTCTTCATAGAGTCCAGATTCTTGAATAATTTGCTCAGCATGCAGATTAAATAGGCATGAAGAAAAAATACAATCCTGACACGCTCCCTTCTCAGTCTTAAACTATGCAATGATCCCTGATGCCATGGCCTCTTCTAAATCCTGCTTGAACTTCTGACAGTTTCCTATCTATGTACTATTATAGCCATTTTTTAAAATGATTTTCAGCAATATTTTGTTTGTACATGATATTACAGATACTGTTCAATAGTTTCCACATTCAATTGGATCACCTTTCTTGGGAATGAGAACAAATTTGGACCTTTTTCAATCCGTTGGCCAGACATCTGTCCTCCAAATTTCCTGGCAACCACTGGTGAGCACATACAAGGCTGCATCTGTTAAATGAAACAGGTCAATTGGTATCCCATCAATTCCTGGGGCCTTATTCTTTGCCAATGCCTTCAATGAAGCTTCTACTTTCTCCTTCATTACCATTGGCTCCTGTTCGTATGGTGCTTCCTGAAATTCTTCAGTGTCAATCAATTCTGGTACAGTGATTCTGTGTATTCCCTCCAGCTTCATTTGATGCTTTCTGAGTCATTCAATATATTGCCCATAGCATCTTTCAATATTGTGACATGAGGCTTAAATTTTTCAGTTCTCTCAGCTTGAGAATTACAGAGTAAGTTCTTCCCTTTTTCTTCTCCAATTCCAGCTCTCTGCACATTCCATTATAATATTTTATGTTGTCCTCCCAAGCTGCCATTTGAAATCATCTGTTCAGCTCTTTTACATTGAGATGTTTTCCTTTTGTTTTGGCTTCTCAACACTCCAGTGCAATTTTTAGAGTCTCTTCTGACATCCATTTAGATTTTTTCTTTCTACTCTGGTTCTGTAATGACTTTTTGCTTTCTTAACAGATAATATCCTTGATATCATCTCACAACTCATCTGGTCTTCAATCACTGGTGTTCAGTGCCTCAAATCTATTCTTAAAATGATCTGGATATAACTGCTTGGACTTTTTAAATTTAGTTAACAATTAAGTGTAAGTTGATTGGCTGTTTTGATTTAGTTAACAATCAACTGTAGGCTGGAGGCCTCTTATATGAATCAATTGGGTGCTAATTGTATTTGGGGAGAACATTGTTCTAAGTGGTACAGCACTGCTCTGTCAGTTTGTTGTATTTAGATAACTTGGGGTTGCTGTGATACTAAAAGCTGTGCCCTTGGTGTGTCAGATGCCATAAGGCTTACCCATGGTAAGACAGGTTTTGGTGGAGCTCCCTGATTAAGACAGAATAGGAAAGGAAGCAGGATTGGCCATCTACTTCTTAAATAACAGACCTTGGAAAACCCTATGAACACTAAAGAAAAAAGATAGTTGTAGTAGTGTAGTGATAAAATAAAGATTGGAAGTCAGTTGAAATGAGGAAAAACAATAGTAAACATCATATAATAATGTAATGTATATAGCTTGAATGTTGAAAAACTGGAAATTGCTAAAAATGAAACGGAATATATGAACATCAACATACTAGGCATTAGTGAGATGAAATGGACCAACTTTGACGACTTTACATCATATAATCATATGGTATACTATGCTAGGAATAAAAAACAGAAGAAGAATGGCTGAATTCATTGTAAAAAAAGTCAATTTCAAGTTCTATCCTGAAATACAATGTTGTGAGTGACAAAATAATATTCATACTCATACAAGAAAGACCTGTTAACACTACTATTATTCAACATCTAGAGCCAAAGAGGAAGAAATGGAAAATGTTTACCAAATTTTGTAGTCCAAAATTGACCAAACATGCACTCAAGATGCATTAATGATAATTGGTGAGTGGAATGCAAGAGCTGGAAACAGTGAAGAAGGAATAGTAGTTTGAAAATAGGGGCTTGGTGATAGAAATTAAGATGGAAATAAAATGATTGAACTATGTATTTACAATTATTTGTTCATTGCAAATACCGAGAGAATAATCTAAAAGTATTATATTTTAGGGCATTATTTTTATCGTAGGAGTATGCAATGAGGGTTG
>NW_006399993.1:4276222-4284769 GCF_000299155.1 Elephantulus edwardii
CACAAATTACGACTTTATACATGGATCTCACCTGATGGGCTGCATAGGAATCAGACTGACATTTGTGGAAGAAACCAGTGGAGAAGCTCAGTATCAGCAGTCAAAACTAGGCCAGGAGCGAACTGAGGCTCAGACCTTCAATTATTCATATGTGAGTTCAAATTGAGGCAAAAAAAAAGAAATTAAAATAAAACAGAGACAAAGGATATTTCTTAAGTTCGATTTTTTTTAAAGGTAAAAAAAACCCCAATGTATTAAATGACTTAAAGACATAACATTAAAGTCAGGAACAAAGTCACTATATCTCACAATTGCTTTATGTTGAAACTAAATATAGGAATTGGAAACAAAGGTTTCCAATATTTAAAAAAGTACAAGGGTTTCTATTTTTTTTTTTTTAAAAAACAAACCTACAATCAGGAAAGGATAAAATAGATGAATGGGATCTTCTAAAAATCAAATCCCTATGCACATCCAAAAACTTCTCCAACAAGGTAAAAAGAGAAGCCACAGACTGGGGAAAAAATATTTGGTCATGACATGGCAGATAAGGGACTTATATCTAGAATTTATAAAATACTCGAGCACCACAACAAGATAATGTAAATAACCCAATTGAAAAATGGTCACAGGATATGAACAGACACTTCATTAAAGAAGGCATTCAGAGGGTGCACATCAAAACAACTATGAGATATCATCTCACCCCGGTAAGAAAAGGAAAATTTAACAGAACAGCAACCATCAAATGCTGGTGAGGTAATGGAGAAACTGGAACCCTTATTCACTGTTGGTTGGCGTGTAAAATGCTGCAACCACTATGGAACGCTGTATGGCACTTTCTCAAAAAGTTGGAAATAGAAATACCATTTGATCCAGCAATTCTACAACTGGGAATTTAACCTAAAGAAGCCACAACAACAACAACAACAACAAAAACCCATAACCACCACCCAAGCAGATATATGCACACTCATGTTTATTGCAGCTTTGTTCATAATAACAAAGAGCTGGAAACAACCCAGGTGCCCATCAACAAATGAATGGATAGAGAAGCTCTGGTATATTCACACAATGAAATACTACGCTGCATTGAAAAACAAGGCTCATGAAATATTATTCATAATGGATGACCCTAGAGGACATTATGCAGAGTGAAATATCTCAGTCACAAAAGGACAAATATTGCATAGGGCCACTGTTGTAAAACAGGACTGACATTGGGGTTGAGGTAAGACAGAGAAGGAGGGAATAAATGATGTATACTGCATTGAAACAGATGAGGGAGAGAACAGTTTAAAAGGGATATATGATTGGGTATTATTGTCATGACAGGAGTCCAGAATGAAGGCTGTACAGTGGAGTGGACTTTGGGAGAGGGATTGTAGAACAATGAAAGAGTTTTTCTTTTACTTTTCAAGGAGAAGAGTGAATTGAGGGGAGGGGGTGGGCAGGGAGAAAAGCACAACAATGAACAACTGGAAACCCTAAGTCTCTGTAAACTTTATTAAAATTAATTTGAAAAAAAAAGACTTGAGGAAAACAAAGAATTGTCACCAGAGCATGTGAGATCCGACCTTTACACTCCCACATCAACAATGATTAGATGTGGGCTATACTGGGAAGGAAGGTGAATTTGGTGAAGAGAAATCCTACAGGTAATTAAGCTTTCAGTTGCTGTTGCAATCCAGTCTTCTCAGGAGTTTCACAAGTCTGGGTGGCATTAACATAACATCCCACTAATCAAAGTCACTGTTATTCTATACCATCAAGTCACTCATTATTATTAATGCATCATGGTTGCACGTTTGATCAATTTCTTACTGCAAAGGTTGATAGAAATAATCTATTTCCTCTTCTTTGCCTGTGGTTGGTGGTGCAATATAAAATGTAAAAAGAGTGAGAGGGCTGTGAGAATGGCCATATCTGATCTCTACTAACTCCACAAGGAGGACCTTCCCCCACCAACAACATCCCAAATACAAAATCAATTTTAATAAGGTCAGACATGTCTCCCACCCTCTCACACCTGTTTTCAACTAATTTCTAATGCCAGTCCTACTGCCCTACTTGGTCCAAAATCTGTTTCAAAAGCTACGCAGACCATACTCCTGATTGTGGGATTTATTAGGGAAGTTAACAGGTTACAACAGGGAGCTCTGGGAGCTTAAAAGTAAGAAGCTGTACTGCAATTCTGAAGGCTGCCAGTTTAAATCCACCAGTTGCTCTAAGGGAGAAAGATGGACAATCTTCTCTCATGTGATTCATTGCCTCTAAAAAAACTGCCTGAGGGTCAGCTATGGGTCAGTTCCAACTCGACAACACACAACAACAGCAGGTTACAACTTAGGATGAAAACAAGAATACAATTTCTCAGAATAGTTTGTAAAGAGTGCTTGCAGGCCCTTCAGCCTTCAGTCTTGTGGCTTTATGTCAGGGTTACAAAGCTCTCTTAATAATGCCAATTAAGGCATCTCCTCCCTAGTCCTCCAACAAATTTGGGCAAAGGCTCCTCCTAGCTCTGGTTCCATGTGGCAGCAGCCCCAAGGTCAGCACTGTCTCACTCTGGTTCTCTGCTCTCTGCTCCAGCTGCCACTGCTCTCATATAGATCTGTTTGGTGCAGGAACCTCTGGCCTGAAGAACGTGCATTGTATTCTGTTTCTTCTTTTTCACTAGTAGTGAGATTCCCAAATTTCTGCTGCTTAATCTGCTCAATTTGATGGCGAGACTAGACTATCTCTTTGTGAATAGATTAATATGCTCTAGTTACATGATCTCATCCATTTGTGTGGCAAAGTCAATGGCTAGGAAAGACTTTTTTTTTAGCAAAGACATTGTGAACAATAAACCCTGACACCACACAAACTTAACCACAAACAAAAGAGTGATCACTGTCTATAAACTGACTAAAAGTAAATTTATTTGTCTATAAAGTGGTGGCTTATTGTATTTTAACTTATTGTGTTTTAACTGATTTTGAAATATGGTTTGCAGATTATCTGCATCATGTATAGGAAGATAGAGGTGAAAGACAACATGAATCTTAAATTGCATTCAATAGACTTATTGTTAATACCAATATTGGTATTGAACCTTCAAAGCTACTACATTCATAATTTGATAAAGCAATTGTTATTAAGAACCAAAATTTTTAGCATAAGAAGACATGCATAATGGAGCCCTGGTGATATAATCTGTAAGGTGGTGTACTTGTAACCAAAAAGTTTGATGTTTCCAGTCCAACAGTGCTCTTGTGCTTTCTCTTCCTTTCTTTTTTTTTTTAAGGTTCTTTATACTTTTACTTTGCATACCCCCCACCCCACCCATGCATCTTATTTACATTATTCACAAGCTGTACAGTTCCTTTAATGGGCTATAAGCACTTTGCTTGTATAGTCTCACACACACCACTCCGTAAGATCATGTTGAGAAGAGCCATATGAAAGTGATTCATCACACCCGAGGTCACTGCCTGGATTTTCCAGGCATATTTGGTACATAACTTCTCCTTCCAATTCATTTACAAGTTTATACAGTCATTAACAATTATTCCTTCCACAGGGAAAAATAATATTCAGGGTGAGGTCACTCAGATCTGCCACATCTGATTGGTCAGGTTTTGCAAACCTCATCTCATCTTCATCCTTTGGACAGCTGAAAAGTTTAACTGAGAAAAGATGATCTCTCTTTTCTCTGATAGTAACATAGTACACCTTTTTTTTTTAGATTCTGACTTACTTTTAATTTTTTATAATAATACATGGATGGGCTCCTTTATTAGTACACCAAATAACAAAATTTACCATGATTCAAAGTAGTAATAGATAGGAAGAACAGTACAAAATACCTGTAGCAACTGGAATGTCACACAAAAAAATAACTAATTTGTACTGGTAAGTTGCAAGCACTGCTTTTCTTACTGTTACTTATTCTTAGTATTCACAATAAAAAGAGAAACAAAATTTCAGCTATATTACTGAAAATAAAGATGCAATATTTTCTCTATCAAATTCATGGTAACCCCTGACTTCTATCCTAGTTAAGAACTTGTTTTGGGAGTAAATTGTTGATGTAAATAGGACACCTTAAAAATGTTTGCCTAAAGAAGACAGACCTCACTCTGGAGTTCCCCTGCAGTGCAGACGGATGTTCTGCAATGTTTCTTTGTTGTTTATGTAGTTGCTGCAGAGTCTCATTTGGAGGGGCAAAGCAGGAGAAGAAGACCCTGGATGAGATGGATTGACTCAGTGATTGGGGTAACACGAGTGGGTGTGTCAGATAATGAAATTTGTTCAAGATAGACCAGGGTTCAGAGCTGTTGCATTTAGGGCTGCTATGAGTAACCAATAACTCAAAGGCACATACCAACAATAACAACAACACATTGGTAAGTAGTTACTGGGAATTTAAAAGCTTGAAAGCAGCCATCCAAAGTGTAACTATTGATCTCCTCTTCTGTCTAAAGCAAAGAAGAATAAAGAACATCAAGTATGGAAACATCAGTAGACAATTCAATCCTCAACTTTCACAACCCTGAGACAAGAAGAATTAGACGATATGGGGCTACCATGGCTAACCACTCTGGAAGGAACCACAATAGAAAGTCCTGGATAGAGTGAGAGATAAACATAGAACAAAATTAAAGATCACAATAATGATCAGGCTTACTGTCTGGCAGAGACTGGTGGAACCCCTCAACAACAGCCCTTAGCCACCCTCTGAACTTAGCCTTTGGCACAGTTTGCAGCCAAACAATGCTCAGATCTATCCAGTGAACATTAACACAAGAAATCTACCCAGTCTTTAGAACAATTAGCCATGCAGGATCATAAGGGCAACATTTGTTTGAAGAGAAAAACTCAGAAAGTAGAAAAGGAGAGAATGGAGGGATGAAATGAAATAAGAGCACCAGAGAGCTAATGTGAAGAGTGATAATAGAATATGGAAATTGTAATCAATGTAGTATCACAAAACATGTATGTATGGATGAATGGGATATCAATAAAACAACAATAAAAAATTTTACAAAAATGTCATTTTCCTCTATAAAAGAACTAATGTTTCTAAAGAAGTTATTTATTCCTGTGCTGGGGCAACAAATATTTACCACATATGTAAACATTCATGAGTTCATGCTGATAATAACTTTTTTAGAAACCTCATTACTACATGCTAATATTAGGTGACTGGTTGTTTTAGTTATCCAATGTTGCATTTACAATAAATACCAAAATTTAATGATTTTAAAAAATCAAACAGAAGTCAAATTAGTTCCCTCTGAACACTGCTAGGTTGTCATTTCACTGTTCTGAAAACTGATTTTTATTTTATTGAGGGTACAACCCAGTTCCAATGAACTTGGAGAAACGATGAAAATTATACAAGTGTTCAGGTCTTTCGTTCATATGGTCACTATGAGTTGTCTACGACACAACAGCACTTAATAACAACAACGCAGTTGCCTTTTCTTCAAGTTCTAGATTTCAGGCTATTCAAATCAATGGCGAAGGCAGTTATTTATAGAAAACCACAGCGAAGAAGTACAGAAGGAATGACAGAAATAGAGAAGCACGAATATCCAACAGCTGCTAAAAAACAAACAAACAAACAAAAAACAAAGCAAAATTTTAGAACAAAATGTGTGAAGAGCTGGATTCAGACAATAGAAAGGGAAAAACTCATTCAGCATTTCTCAAGCTGAAAGAACTGGAGAACAAATTCAAATCTCAAGTTGAGATCCTGAGAGATGTTATGGACAAACTCTTGAATGATCTAGAAAGCACCAAAAAAGATGGAGTGTCACACAGAGTCACTACCAAAAAAGAATTGGTTGACACAGAAATATTTCTGGAAGTACCATGTAAACAAGAGCTAATGATAATTAAGGAAGAAATTCAAGCTTCACAGAAGGTATTGGCAAAAATATAAGACTCCAGAAATCGATGGAGCACCAGTTGACATGTTTCAACTAGCAGATGTAGCCCTGACATGCCTATTGGTCTGTGCCAAGAAATTTGGAAGACAACTACGTGGCCAACTGACTGGAAGAGACGCATCTTAGTTCTCATTCCAAAGAAAGGTGATCTAACAGAATGTGGAAATTGTAGAACAATACCATTAATATCATATGCAAGCAAAATATTGCCGAAAATAATCCCAAAATGACTAGAATGGTAAACTGACATAGAACTACTAGAAGTTCAAGTTGAGTTTAGAAAAGGCCATGGCACCAAGGATATCATTATTGATGTCAGAAGCAGATAATACCAGAAGAAGAATGTGGCGTCAGGATTAGAAGAAGACTCATCAACAACCTGCATTATGTAGATGACTCAACCTTGCTTGCTGAAAGTAAGGAGGACTTAAGTGCTTGCTGCAGAAGATCAAAGATGACACTCTTCAATATGGACAACATCTCAACATCCAAAAGACGAAAATCCTCACCACTGAACCTATAAGCACCATCATGATAGATGTAAAAGATTGAAATTGTCAACAATTTTGTCTTACTGGGATCCACCATCAACACCCTTGGAATTAGCAGTTAAGAAATCAAATGATAAGTTGCAATGAGACAATCTGCTGTCAGGGAGTTGTCCAAATTACTGAGGAGCAATAATGCAAGTTTAAAGTGTGCCTGATTCAGACCGTGAAATCACTTGCTGTGCATCTGAGAGCTGGACAATGAATAAGGATGATAAAAGATGTCTTTGAGCTGTGGTGTTGCAGAAGTGTGCTGACTGTCCCATAAACTATCAAAAGAACAAACAGGACAAAGTGTGGCTGGAGTGATCCTTGGAGGCAAGGCTGGTGAAACTTTGTCTCACATAATTTGGGCAAGTTGCTAAGAGATGCTATTCTTTCTAAAGGGACATCATACTGGGAAAGGTGAAGGGTCAGCGAAAAACAAAAAGACTCTCAACGAGATGGATTGGCATAGTGATGGCGACAATGGGTTCAAGTGTATGAAAGATGATGAGGATAACATAGGATAGAAGAGAATTCATATCTGTTATTCAAAGGGTTGCTGTGAATTGTACTCAATGGCATGTAACAACAGCAACAAAATGAAATATTGGTCTAGGCAATGTTCATCAATTGCTGCTAAAACTATTGAGTGAAAAGTTGATGGCAAATTTTAAATCAAGCTAGCAACAAATGAATCCACCAACTGATCTCAGCATCACTGACAATTGGACATGATTTGCCTCCAGATAAAATAAAATGTATACGTACTACTTCCAAAGTGTTCTTGATAGGAGTAAGATGGTTGATTAAGCCTCTAGAGAGAGGTAGCATTTTGTAGAGAACATGGAAAGCAGGGAAATGTGCTAAAGGAAATCACAAGTTTACAATTCTAAGTCCCCAAATGTGGGTAATTGAACATGACAAGTTATTAACTTTCTTCAACAAATGAATGGCACAAAACAATCAATTAATCAGTTAAGGAAAACAGAAGAGCCATTCTGTTGGTTAAGAGACTTGCAAGACATCACACTCAAATGTGATCTAAGATCCTGTTTACATTCTAATTTGAACAATTTTAATTATGATTATTGTGGATATGTTATTGTTGTTGTTGTTGATTGCCTTCGAGTCAACCATGACTAATAGCGACCTTATGAACAAAAGGCCTGAAGCCCCTCTACAACTATTGACATTTATCAAAGTTTATAAAGTTTCTGGAGGCATGTTATTTAGGAAGTGGATGCCACACCTGCTTCCAAATATTAGTAGTACTTATTACCAAAATAGTGTAGAATATTATGAAGATGATGTTATGATGCCTTTGATTTACTTTCAATCACTCCAGTATATAAAAGAAAAAGAGTAGTGGTGAGAAGATATAAAGAATAGCAAGAGAAAGTTGGTAATTGTGGAAGCACGGTGATAGAATCAGAGCAGCTTATTATACTAAGTGTATTCTTGAAAATGTCCATAATAAAAAGGTATGACTTCTCTCTCTCACAAGTCTTGCCAGGTGGAGCCATTTAACTCAAAAGAGAAAGACCAAGTATTAGATCAAAATAAAAATGTTATTATTATACAAATTACTTTCTTTGGGTTGCTTTCTTTAGACTTAGAAGTCTTTTATAGATAAGAGTTAAAACATTATGGAAAAATAAAAGACCACTGTGACAGTCTGTTAATCCCATATGCTTCCCATGAGAAAGATAAATAGTCATATGGCAGTTTTATGGGACTCAAAGCCTAATATAGAAAAATTTCCCAAAGGAGTCTCTACACTCCATACCTGCCATCTTTCTTCTTTTTTTATTCCATGGAGTAAACTGGAGATGGGAGGAGAAATTAAGGCAGGAACTTCTTATCTGACTAGTTGAAGAAAAGTGAAGATGAGGGCTGGTGTTAGAGGCTTGAGAAACTCTGATCTGACAGAAATGTAAGTATGTTAAGACTATAACAACAATCACTTGAACTGGGTTTGTTATTGTTGTTGTTGTTATGTGCCGTCGAGTCGCTTGCGACTCATAGCGACCCTATGTACAACAGCCCTAGACTCTGCTCTGTCCTGTGCCAATCACACT
>NW_006399993.1:4286539-4289626 GCF_000299155.1 Elephantulus edwardii
GCTCTTCCTGGATGATACCCTTGATATCCTCCCACAACTCATTTGGCCTTCGCTCATTAGTGTTCAAAGCCTCAAACCTGTTCCTGAGATGGTTCTCAAATTAAGGTGGGATAGAACTGGGTTTACACTAGAAAATCTATTCTCTTTCAAAAGGTCCTTCTCCTTTTGAAAATAAGTTCCTAATTTGTACAAAGTTTAAAAACATGTAGTATCAGGTGACTTTGCAACCTAAAAGGATCCTAAACTATAAAAAAGAGCACTCTATCCATCAAATGGTAAAAATAAGAACCATCTCAAGTCTGAACATGCATGTAAGTTGCATGAGTAGACTGCTAGCATTCTCAATGTACCTACCACCTTGTGCACCATCTACCCATCTCTCTTCCTGTACTTTATTGTGGTCTCCCATAACCTGATTTTGTAGGGAAAACTTCTAGTCTTTTACAGTCCATTTGCCAGGCTCGTGCAGAGGCCAGACTATACAGTGTCATTATATAACCTTCAGAGTGTCCCCAACCCCCAACGGACTGACAGGCAGTGGTGGTTCAATAGTAAAACACTTACCTTCTATATGCTGTTGCTGTTGTTACGAGGTGCCCTCAAGTAGACTACGACTCACAGCTACCTTATGAACCACATATGCCATCCTCATTATCTCTGTTATAATCAATTCCTGGCCCAATACCCATGTTCTGGGGGAGTCTTGATGTGTTGATAATAATGCTTAATGTGTTTCACTGGCGCTTCTAGACTAACACACTAGAAAGAAAAGCCCCTGCTCGATTTAGACCTGGGGAAACAGTGAAACTAGGCTGTCTCCTTATGGATAGATGTACTCCATAACTTCCATTGAGTTGTAGTGATCCTCCATCAGATTTCTGAGGCCTTGGGAGAAGATCACCCATCTTTTTCCCTCAGAGCAGCTGGTGAATTCAAACTGCTGTTAAGTTAGACGCTCAACACATAATAAACGCTGAGGACCTATTTGAAAACCTCACTGTCATCAATTTGTATCCTCCAGTGAGTTTCCAGAGGCTGTAAATAATGCAGGAAGAGATTGTTCATCTTTCTTTTTTAAAAATTTTATTAATTTTAATGAAAGTGTATAGTGACTTAGGGTTTCCAGTCATTCATTGTTGCACTTTTCTCCCTGCGCTCCCCTCCCCCCAATTAACTTTTCTCCTTGATGAGTAAAAGAAAAACTCCTTCATTGTTATGCAATCCCTCTCCCCAAGCCCACTACACTATAGAGGCTTCAAAACTCCTGTCATGACCATAATACCCCATCATATATCCCTTTTAAAGAGTTCTTTCCCTCATCTATTGCAGTGTAGTATACATCATTCCTCCCCTTCCTCTCTGCCTTCCCTCAACCCCAGTGTCAGTCCTATTTTACAATAGTGGCCATATGTAATATTTGACCTTTTGTGACTGAGATATTTCACTCAGCATAATGTCCTCTAGGGTCATCCACTTAGCATAGTATTTTGTGAATTCCTTATTTTTCAATGCTGCATAGTATTCCATTGTGACTATACCAGAGCTTCTCTATCCATTCGTTTGTTGATGGGAACTTGGACTATTTCCAACTCTTTGTTATTGCAAACAAAACCATAATAAACATGGTTGTGCCTGTATCTGCTGGGTGATGGTTATGGTTTCTCTAGGGTAAATTCCCAGAAGTGGAATTGCTGGGTCAAATGGTATTTCTATTTGCAACCTTTTGAGAAAGCGCCATACAGACTTCCATCGTGGTTGCACCATTTTACACTCCCACCAACAGTGAATAAGGGTTCCAGTTTCTCTGCAACCTTGCCAACATTTGATGTTTGCTGTTCTGATAAATTTTGCTATTCTTACTGGGGTGAGATGATATCTCATAGTTGTTTTGATGTGCATCTCTCTTAGAGCTAAGGATTTTGAACATTTCTTCATGTGTTTGTTTGCCCTCTGAGTGTCTTGTTTGGTAAAGTGTCTGTTCATATCCTGTGTCCATTTTTCAGTTGGGTTCTTTATCTTTACCTTGTTGTGGTGCTCGAGTATTTTATAAATTCTAGATATGAGTCGCTTATCTGACATGTCATTACCAAATATTTTTCCCCAGTCTGTGTCTTACCTTTTTACCCTGTTGGAGAAGTTTTTGGATGTGCATAAGAATTTGATTCTTAGAATATCCCATTCATCTATTTTATCCTCTCCTGGTTGTAGTGTTCATCTTTCTCAATGTGAAGCAGCTATTGTTTTCAAACAGCCCACCTTTGGGTTACCAGCACAATTCCCTATCTACTAGGACACCATAGCTACCCTTGTTGTTGTCGTTATATGCCATTGAGTCACCTGTGACTCATAGCCATGTATCATGGCCTGTATTACACCTTAGTCTCCAGACCGACATCATTACTCTTCAGTACTTTAGAGAGCTACCCTTAGGGATCTGTTATTAGTGTTGTTTGGGGTACCACCAGTCATAAATGACTCATAGTTGACCCACCAGTGGGTTTTTCAGAGGCAACAAACCACACAGGGAGAGATTGGTCATCTTCCTCCTGCAGAGCTGCTAGTGGGTTTGCACTGGCAGTCAAATTCCTTACCATTAAGACACCAGAACTCCCTAAGGACCTGGAAAAGTAATAAATGTCTAGGATTCTGGATCTAGAAGGGGTAACAAACTGGTTTGGAGAACTATATAGATGGATTTTTTTAAATTGGTCTAGACTATGAGAGTATTTACGTACTTTGTCGTCCCTCATTATGGAGGGCACACTCCACAATCTGACAGACAAGTGATCTATTCTACAGATGTCAGTCAGCCTCTTTCCCTAACCACTCCAGTGGGTTCATAAAGAAACTGGTCATCATAGCAGGTTTACCACCACCAGTTTCTAACTAATGCATGACCCCATGGGAGTCACAATTTAACTGTGCCCTTCTTCTTTTATTAGTTTTTCTGGGGACCTTTTTATAAGGTTTTGAATGGGTAAATTTTTGAAAGTGGATCAAGAAATCTTTCTTTCAAAATACCTCTGACTGCCCGGCGCTGGCTGAAAATCGCCTGTGACTTCATCCATAGCCACTGGTGAGAGTCAG
>NW_006399993.1:4291016-4297864 GCF_000299155.1 Elephantulus edwardii
AAACTGTGCAGCTCTGCAACTGCATCCTGGCCCATCCTCACCCTTCTGCCCCCAACCCTCACCTCCTTGTACCCCCAATATGTTTTTCCCAATAAAAAATATTTAATCAAAAAATACTTCTGACTGCAATCCCAGAGGTACACCATTCGAGTCCACCAGATGCTCTGCTGGAGAAGCAGGGACAATCTTCTCCTGTATCAGTCAGATCCTATTTGATGGTACACACACACACACACAGTAAAAAAAAAAAAATTTAAAAACCCAAAGTACCTCTGGGTGGACTCAAACCTCCAAGCTTTTGGTTAGCAATAAAGAAGAATAACTAGTAAAACATGTATGGGAACACATGGGGGGAAGTAGTGGGAGCAGAGTGGTGAGGATGGGGAGGGGTAAAAAAACAGAGTTTCACAGTTCAGTGGGTAGAGGGAGGGGTGAATGAAGGAAGTGGGAAGGATCAAGAAAGGACCTGAAAACAATGGGTTATGATGGGTAAGGCCCAATGGTGATTGATTTTATAAAACATAATGCACTGGAATGATTGTATGAAACAAAATATAAATGAAGAAGTGTGAAACACAATGTATATGAACTTTGTGAGCAAACTAATATAAAACAAAAATAAAAAGCAAAATGGGGAGAGCTGGGAGGAAAACATGCAATAATGAACAAATGAAAAAAAAATCCAACTTTTCTGTAAACTTTTGTTAAAATCACAATTAAAATTTTTTTTAAAAAAGAATATGAACCTTTTGTACAACTCAGAGTTTCTTGAAGCAGTGATAAAACCAAAACCAAGCTTATTGTCATCAAGCGTATTTCAACTCATGGCCACTCCATGTTACCAAGTAGAACTGCCCCCTGGGTTTTCTTGGATCAAGCAGGTTTCCCAGTCTTTCTCTTGTGCACCACTGGGTAGTTTTCAACCACTAACTAACCTGTAGGTCTTAGAAGCAAGAGTAGCACACACTTCCTTAACAACATGCCTCTGGAAACTATGAATTTTGATAAATGACTGTAGTTATAGAAAGACTTGAGGCCTTTTGTTGAAAGGTTCGCTATGAGTTGTGCTTGACTCAACGGCAATCAACAACAACAAAACCGTGTAGGTCAGGAGTTGAGTGCAAACCATCTGCACCACCTAGGGACCTTCTGGAGCAGAAACAGAGATGCTAAAGGAACTTAGGAGCACAGGCTTCCCTTTAGCAAAGCTGACATGCTTATCACCATTACTGATGTTCCATTTTCCACCGTAGAGGCTACCCTTACCCTTGCAAGGGAGAACCAGGCTCCCAGGGGCAGGATGATTGTATTGAACTCTTTCTACCATAAAGAGGCAGTGATTTGACCCTCTCTGGAATGAATGCTCATTCTGATTTGGATTTGTTTGCTCTACTTACTTTGCCTCTGGCAGCGTGTTTGCTTATTAAGGTCTCTTTCTTTAACATACTTTAAACATTATTTAATTAGGTCTTTTGCAAGAAACTTAGAACCAACTTGTGATGATAAATTCTATTGGTGAGGGAGAATAAAGAGCGCAGGTAGCTTTTGCGTTGTGGAACAGCTCTGATTTGGGGTAAACTTGGGTGTCCACAGCTTTCTGATCAACCTTGCGCTGCTCTGTAATCTCCTATTTCTTCTTCTCTGTGTGGAAGATCTCACCCTCCTGGTGTCGAGGCTTTCGCAGCTGTTTCTTCTTGAAGTAAACGTCAGTGAGATGCTTTGGAATTTTCAAGCCACTCGACTGAGGGTCAGAGGCCCGGTCACAAGGAGCAAGCCACTATGCAGCTGCTTCAGGAAAACCAACCACCCTCTTGCCCGTGTGGCGCCCTGTGAGGAGGATCAGACAGTGCCCGTGCGATGCTAGCGCGCAGCCTCCTCAAGTGCTGACAGAAGGGCTTTTCCCCCGGGCTCAGCAGCTTCCGAGGCATGTCTTCAGGAGGGTAATACCTGGGCATTTTGCAAAGTTTCACCACTCGGGTACCACCATTCTTATCACCACCAACTGGTTTTGTGGCAGCAGCAAGAACATTCTCCTTCTTTTCAACCCTGGACTTAGTGGCGGAGTATTTCCTCTTGTACATGGCCTTCCTAAATCACATGGCAGATCGGGACTACCTGCTGATTCCCGGACTAGGACAGGATTGCGGCTGCAGTGGGGCTTCTCCTTCTTGGGCATTTTGCCCTTGCCCTTCGGCTTGGCCTTTTTAACGTTCCCTCTAGCATCTGCCTTCTTGGCTTCAGGCTTGGCCTCAGGCTTCTTCATCTTGCTATCTGGCTTTTCAACAGCCATCTTACAAGATGGGGAAAAGCTTATTAAGGCCTCTTAAACTAATTAGTGAAACGTTCCATATTTTTGAGATTGGCACAGGACAGAGCAGGGTTTAGGGCTGTTGTACATAGGGTCGCTGTGAGTCGTAAGCGACTCCATTGCACACAACAACAACAAGGTCTTATGCACAATTATGGTATCTCCTTTTGTGAATAATATTCATTGAAATGTAAAAATGACACTCAAATGCTTTTTAAAAATATAGAATCATTCAATCATAAGTTTAATCTTAATTTTATGCATGAAACAAAGACAAATTCTAGTCATGCTCAATGAAGAGGACATCTGTGAAATTACAGTGTGTTGCTGATATCAGATAGATCTTGGTTGAAGGCAGAGAGTACTGGAAAGATGTTTATTTGTATTTTGTTAACGACACAAAGGTATTTGACTGTATGGATCATAACGAATTATGGATAACAATGAGAACAAAGGGGATCATGCACACCCATGTTTATTGCACCTTTGTTCACAATAGCAACAATAGCAAAGAGGTGGAAACAACTCAAGTGTCCATCAACAAACGAATGGATAGAGAAGCTCTGGTATATTCACACAATGGAATACTATGCTTCATTACAAAACAAGGAACTCATGAAATATTATACAAAATGGGTGACCCTGCAGGACATTATGCTGAGTGAAATATCTCAGTCACAAAAAGTCAAATACTGGTGAGCTCTGGTGGCCTAGTAGCAAGAAGCTGCATTGCAACCCAGAGGTGAGTGGTTCAAATCCACCAGATGCTCTGCTGGAGAAGGAGGGACAATCTCCTCCTGTACCAGTCAGATCTGATTTGACAGTACACACACACAAAATAATAAAAATTTTTAAAAAATTTTAAAAAACAGCAAAAAGTCAAATACTGCATAGTACCACTGTTGTAAAATGGGACTGACATTAGGGTTAGGAGGAGCCTAAGAAAAGAGGGGTTAAATAATGTATACTGCATTGAAACAGATGAGGGAGAGAACTGTTTAAAAGGAATATATGATTAGCTATTATTTTCATGACAAGAGCCCAGAATAAGAGCTGCATAGTAAAGTGGACTGTGGGGGAGGGATTGTATAACAGTGAAAAAAAATTTTTTTTCAAAGAGAAAAGCGAATTAGGGGAAGAGGTAGGCGTGGAGGAAAATGTGCAACAGTGAATGAATGGAAATCCAAAGTCTCTGTAAACGTTCGTTAAAATTTCAATTAAAAAAAAAGAATAAAGAGCATCCCAGAACACTTAATTGTACTCATTTGAAACCTATACATAGACCAGGAAGCAGTTGTCAGAAGAGAACAAGAAAACACTGCATGGTTTAAAATCAGAAAAGATGTTGTATCCTTTCTCCACATCTATTCAATATGTATGTTGGATAAATAATTTGAGACTCACCAACAACCTGTATTGTACAGATGACACAACCTTGCTTGCAGAAAGTGAAGAAGACTTGAACCACCTGCTGCACCTAAGATCTAAGACTACAGCCTTCAGTATGGATTATATCTCAAAATCAAGAAGATAAAAGTCCTCATCACTGGACCAACAGGGAGCTCTGGTGACCTAGTGGTTAGAAGCTGTGCTGCAATCCCAAACACTCACTATTCAAATCCACCAGGAGAAGGATGGGCAGTCTCCCTCTGTGCAATTTACTGCCTTTGAAAACTCACTGGAGGATAACTCCATGGCACACAACAATAACGCCTGGACCAATAGGCAATATCATTATAGATGGAGGGGAGAAATTGAAATTGTCAATGATTTCATTTTTCTTGTATCCACAATCAACACCCATGGTAATGTTGTTGTTAGGTGCCATCAAATCAATGCTGACTCAATGATCTTACGAACAACACATCTGAACTTTGCCTATCCTGTGCCATCATCATGATCTTTGATATGCTACCCATGGTGTTTTCAGTCAAGAAATTAAGACATGTTGCACTGGGAAAATCTACTGTCAAGGACAGCTCCAAAGCATTAAAAATAAAAAATGTCAGTTTAAAGATGAAGATGCATCTGATCCAAGCTATTATATTTTCTTTTTAATTATACTAATTTACCTACAACATTTGAATGCATTGTTTTTCAGACTAGATTCTTCTAATTTCCCTCACCCTCCACCCATCAAATTGTACAACCCTTTGATTAATCCCCTCCACACATCCACATCCCTCTGCTTCTACCCTCTCCCACCCCCCCTTGAATCCTTATACTCATTGTGCAATAATGGTTTTACACAATATTTGTCCTTGTGGGACTGAGTTAACTCAACATAATGCTCTCCAGTCCCTCCCAAGTTAGGTAATAATTTACAAAATCATTGCTCCTGTGTGCTGCATAGTATTCCATTGTTTGAATGTACCATAATTTCTCAATCCTTTCAATTGTGGTTGGACATCTGGGCTGTTTCCATGTTCTTGCAATGGTGAATAACACTGCTATGAACATTGATGTCCAAGTCTTCATTTGTGCCTCAGTTCTCATTTTCTCAGGATGTTGTTGTTAATTGCCATCGTGTCATAGGCAACTCATAGCAACCCTATGAACGAAAGACCTGAAAACACTCGTATAACCTTCATCATTTCTCCAAATTCATAGGGTTTCCGGTGGCAAGATATTTCGGAAGTGGATGCTACTCCTGCCTCCAAGCTTATCTTAATCTGGAAGCTCCATCAAACACTGTCCACTATGGGTAACCATTATCACATTTGACACATTAGTGTCACAGTGTTCAGCATCACAGCAACCATGAGTTATCTCTGTACAGGTACAGCAAATGGACAGAGCAGTGCTATACCACTTAGAAGAATGCTTGACCAAATATAGGGCCAGCGGCTGTCAGGCCCAAATGTCTTTTTCAATAGGAGGCTGAATACAATCAACTCACACCGAATGGCAAGTAATCAACCCATCCTAATCCTCATCAGAACCTGAAAACAAACCTCTATATAATCCAGCTGCTCCAAACTACTCCCCAACCTGGATTCCAGCACCATACTGGTGATCAAATGCTTTTTTAGATGTTATTGTTATTGAATGCCATCTAGTCTTGCACAGCTCATAGCAACCCTATGGAAAAAAGGCCTGAAGCCTTTCTTTAACTATCATCTCATTTCCAGAGTTTCCAGAGCCATGTGGTTTAGGAAGCGGATGCCATTCCTGCTTCTAAAACTGTCTTAAACTGGGAGCTCCACCAAACACTTTTCACCTTGGATAGCCATTATGATGTTTGTCCCCCAATGGCACAAGATTCAGCCTCACAGCAAACCCAGATTACCTCAGTGCAGCAAAATTGACAGAAGAGTGCTGCATAATTTAGAAATACATTCCTTCAAAAATAACAGTAGACTCTCAGGAACAATTGATATTTAAATACATGGGATACACACACACACACACACACACACACACACACACACTTAAGCAAAAGGCTTGAAGCTTTTCTATAACTATAGTTGTTTCTCCAAGTTCACAGAGCTTCCAGAGGCATGTGGTAGAGGAAGTGGATGCCATTCCTGCTGCCAAACCTTAATCAATCTGGGAGCTCCACCGAACATTTCCCATGATGGGTAGCCATTATGGTGTTTGGCACACCTATGACACAGTTGTTCCATTAGGGTTTTTGAGACTTCAATGGCAAATGGTTCAGTATCACAGGAAACCCAGATTACCTCAGCATAGCAAACAGACAAGAGCACTGTGTTACTTAGAAAACCCAAACATTTATTTTTTTATAATATTAAAAAAATAGTAACAAGTAATTAAAATCTAATCCCTGGTGCCCAACTTTTAAATGTAAGAACCATCCAGGAGGTCTTGTTGACTCTAAACAAGAGTCTTAAATAAAAACCAATCATACAATCCACACAGATCTTCTACGAAAACAAGAGCATAATCGTACAGAGTCCACCTCTTCACCCAAATCCAAAATGGAGTCAAGGGCCTGGCTTTATATGTTGCTATTATTGTCATTAAGTGTCTCGAATGGTGACCCTATAAACAAAAGATCGTAACCCCCTTCTATAAAAATTGTCCTCTCTCTAAATTCACAGAGTTTCCACAGGCATGTTTAGGAAGTGAATGTGGCTCTTGCTTCCAAGCCTGTCTTAATCTGTGAGCTCTTACAAATACTGTCAACCATGTGTAACCATTATGGCAATTGATGCACCACTGTCACATTGTTTATTATCACAGGCATCCTAACTTAACTAAGTTATCCTAAGTACAACGAAATGACAGAAAAGTGCTAAACCACACAGAAAATGTTCATTTTAAGTACAATTAAATCAGGCCATTGGGCCCAAGTTATTTTTTTATAAAGCCGCTGCTTCTACACCAGTTTCTCATGGGCTCTAAGGGGAAGCTCCCAGCCCACTTTCATCACCAACCAAGAAGTCACAGTCGTCCTCCATGGTGCAAAAGATCTGGCCCTTGGTACTGGTACAATGACAGACACATAGATCAATGGAATCGAATTGAGAATCCAGAGATCAACCCATCTATCTATGGTCAACTGATCTTTGACAAG
>NW_006399993.1:4299524-4308999 GCF_000299155.1 Elephantulus edwardii
TATAATTATAATTTAAAAAAAAAAGATCTGGCCCTTCCACACCTTGAGTGACTTCTGAAAAAGCTCCTCTTTCTGCAGTAGTCTCTCATGGGTTCTAAGGAGAGGCTTGAAGCCTGCTCTCATCACAGCCCAAGATGCCGCAGTCATTTTCCATGGCGCAAAAGATCTCACCCTTCCACAAGTGAGTGACTTTTAAAAAAGCCCCAGCTTCCACACCAGAGTCTCATGGGCTCTAAGGAGAGGCTCCCAGCCCACTCTCATCACTGCCCAAGAGGCCACAGTCATCCTTTACGGTGGTGCAAAACATCTGGTCCTTCCACAAGTTGAGTAATTTTTTTAAAAGCCCCTGCTTCTGCACCAGTTTCTCATGGGATCCAGCGAGATCTTGAGGAGTGGCATAGGACAGAACAAGGTTCTGATTTGGTCTTCTTAGGGTCACTACAAGTCATGACTTGGCAGCACAAAACAACAACATGGAGTTTTTTAAAACAGCTTTTTGTTGCTAAGTGGAGAAATGCTGTTCTTTTGCAGTGATAATTCTAGATAGTGAACCCCGGGCATTGTTATTATAATTATTTTCATAAAAACATTATGGCTCTTGTAGGCTAGACATCTACTGAAGGAAAGAATAACAGTAGACTACCACAGTGTTGAATGAGATTAGATAGGAAATTCAACTCATTGTCATTGACTCAGTATCAGAACTGATCATCTAGCAGGTTTTTAGAGGCTGTAAATTCCACAGAAGGAGACTGCCCGTCTTTCTCCTAAGGAATAGCTGGTGGATTCAAACTGACTGTCCTTGAGTTGGCAGCAGAGTTATTTACCCGCTACGTCACCAAAGTTCCTAAGTCAGGAAACAGAGTTACTTAAATCTACTTAAAACTGCCACAATACCCTCAAACTTACAAACTATGATGAAGATCTAATGATACCAGCCAGTACTTTATTCTATTAACGCTAAGGCAGCCTTGACGTGGAGCCCACTCAACAGCAGCTTATGACAACAAATCACTTAGAGGAAACATACAGGTTTGGGATTATTTTTCTATGTAGATTGGAACAGGTAGCATCTAAAAACCAAATTAGAAGTGGTAGAATCTAAGGCTATGATTGTTATTGTTGTTGTTGTTATGTGCCATCAAGTCACCTGTGACTTATAGTGACCCTATGTACAACAGCTCTGAAGCCTGCCATGTCCTGAGCCAGTCTCACTGATTCCAACACACCACCCCCTTTGGCCCAGTTACTGTATCAATCCATTTCGTCCAGGGTCTTTCTCTCCTCCACCTTTCTGAGCATGATGTCCTTCTCCATGGGCTGGTCCCTCCTGGCCACATGCCCAAAGTATATGAGATGCAGCTTCAGAATCCTAGCCTCCAAGGAGAAACTTAGTTTCACCCTCTCCAAGACAGACCTATTTGTTTTCTTGGTGGTGCATGGTATGTTAAAGACTCATCTCCAGCACTATAATTCAAAGGTATTGATTCTTCTTCTGTCATCTTTAGTCATTGTCCAGCTCTCTGATGCATAGTAAGTAATTATAAAGGCAATGGCCTGGATCAGTAACACCTAAGTCTCTAGACTGACATCCTTGCGCTTCAGCATTCTGGAGAGGTCCCTGACAGTAGATTTCCCCAGTGCAATCCATCTTTTGATTTTCTGACTGCTGGTGCCAACAATGTTTATTGTGGAGCCAAGCAAGCTGTAATAGCTAACAACCTCAATCTCTTCTCCATCTATCATGGTGCTGCCAATTGGCCCACTAGTGAGAATCTTTGTCTTCTTAATGTTGAACTTCAATCTATAATGGAAACTACAGCAAGTGCTTCAGGTCCTCCTCAGTTTCAGCAAGCATGGTTATGCTATCTACATAACGTAGGTTGTCAATGAATCTTCCTCCAATCCTGATGCCACAATCCTCCTCATAAAGCCAAGCCTTCCAAATGATGTTCTTCATATAGATTTAAAAAGTATGGAAACAGGACACATCCCTGATGCACTCCTTTCCTGATTTTAAACCATGCAGTATTTCCTTACTGTGTTCTGGGGACTGCTTCCTGGTCCAAGTATAGGTTTTGCATAAGCACAATCAAGTACTCTGGGATTCCCATTCTTCTCAAGATTAACCACAATTTGTTGTAATCCACACAATCCAATGCCTTTGCGTAGTCAATGAAACACAGCTAGATATTCCCCTGGTATTCTTTGCTTTCAGCCAAGATCCATCTGACATTGGCAATAGTGCCTCTAGTGCCATGGCCTCTTCTAAACACAGTTTATGTTTCTGGTAGTTCTCTGTCATCAGATGTGCTCTACATTTTAAAGAGAATAGCACAATAATATCAGCGTCATTGCTGATTGTCAGATAGATCCTGGCTGAAAGTAAGGAATACCAGAAATGTCTATTTATGTGTTGTTGATGATGCAAAGGCATTTAATGGTGTGGATCATAACAAGCTGTGGCTGACTTTGAGAAGAATGAGAGTCCCAGAGCCCTTAATTGTGCTCATACGAAACCCATACCATTACCAGGAGGTTGTTGTGTGAACAGAGCAAGGAAACACTGCATAGTTTAAAATTGAGAAGGCAGTGTGTCAGGGTTGTATTCTCTCTCCATATACTCAGTCTGTATGCTGAGTAAATTATTCGAGAAGCTGGATTCTATGAAGAGGAACATGGCATCAGGATTGAAGAGAGACTCCTCAGCCACCTGTCTTATATAGAAAACACAACCTTGCTTGAAGCACTTTTTGCAAAAGATCAAGGAACGCAGGTTTTGGTATAGATTGTATCTCAATGTCAAGAAAACAAAGATTTTTACCACTAGAACGATAGACAACAACATGATAAATGGAAAGGAGATTGAAACTGTCAACAACTTCATCTTACTTGGATCCACAATTAACGTCCTTGGTATCAGCAGTCTGGAAATAAGGAGACACATTGAACTTGGGAAAATCTGCTGTTAGAGACCTCTCCAAATTACTGAGAAGTTATGTTGTCATTTTAAGGATTAAGATGTGTCTGTTTCAGACCATGGTCTTTCTGATACTTTGCTATGCATCTGAGAGATGAAAAAATTAATAAAAACAACAGCAAAAGAGTTGATCCCTCTGAGCTGTGGTGTTGGAGAAGAGCACTGAACATCCCATGGATGGCCAAGAGAACAAACAGGTTTGTCTTGGAGATGGTGCAGCCAGAGAGCTCTTTGGAGGCAAAAATGGCAAGGCTTCACCTCACATTCTTTGGACATGTTGTTAGGAGGTGCTATTTCTTGGAGAGGGACATGACGGTGGGAAGGGTGGAGGGTCAGTGAAGAAAAGGAAGACCCTCAACCAGGTGGATTGATAAAGTGACTGCTGCAATGGACTTTTGTGTGTCAGGAAGTATGAGGATAGTGCAGGACATAACAGGGTTCAGATCTTTTATTCGTAGTGTCACTATGAGTAGAGCTTGACTCGATGGCACCTAACAACAACAACAACAACAAAGGAAAAGTCCACCAATATAAGAAAGTAAAAGGGGGGGGAAAGAAAGTAAAGGAAACATTTATACACAGAATCAGTCTTGGAGGTTTAACAGGGATGATAAAGCAGGGAAAGGAGAGGGAAGCAAAAAGAAAAATAACAGCTCAAAATAAACTTTGTGCTCAAAAGAAGGCAAGAAAGAGAGCTAACTCAATAGCACTTAACAACAATTTAATGTATATTAGAAAGATGTGACTGTCTGCTTCTGTTGAAGAATTAAAACCATGAAAACTCTATGCGGCATGTCTATTAAATCCTGTAGGGTTTCTATGTGCAGAGTCATATCTAAAGTATGGCAAGGTTGCCCTGGTTGCTACCGAGCATATTTTATTAATCATCGCAGTCTCCATCATCAGCTAAGAGAGATCAGTGAGTTACATTAAGAGTTTCATGCTTGAGAGGCAGACTGTGATCTTGCTGTGCTAAGTGCAGAAAGAGATTAAAACTTACTGCTAAAGAGTGGACTGGGATTCTTAATGGCCTTCCTTTGGATTTCAAGAGATATGATAACTTATTGTTGTTGTTATGGGCCATGGCTCATAACAACCCTCTATACAAAAACTCTAAACTCCACTCTATCCTGAGCCAATCTCACTGTTTTAGACACACTTACCTCTATTACCCCACTTACTGTATCAATCCACCTCGTCTAGGGTTTTCCTCTCCTGCACTATCCCTCCACCTTTCCAAGCATAATGTCTTTCTCTAAGGTCTGGTCCCTCCTGGCCACGTGCCTAAAATAAGTGAAATGAAGTTCAAATTTCTTTCCTCCAAGGAGCACCCTGGTTTCACCCTCTCCAGGACAGATCTGTTTGTTCTCTTGGTCATCCATGGTATGCTCAATACTCTTCTCTAGCACCACAACTCAAAGGCATCCGTTTTTCTTCTATCATCCTTATTCATTGTCTCAATTGTGAAGACCATGGCTTGCATCAGGTGTACCTTAGTCTCTAGACTGACATTGTTGTTCCTGTACTCTAGAGAGGTCCCCAACAGCAGATTTTCCCAGTGCAATTGTCTTTTGATTTCCTGGCTGCTGGTAGTGAGAGTGTTGATTGTAGACTCAAGAAAGCTGAAGCTGTTAATAATCTCAATCTCTTCTCCATCTAGCATGATACTGTCAACTGGTCCAGTGATGAGAATATTCATTTTCCTGATGTTGAGCTTCAATCTACATTCCAGCCTATAGTCCTTGCCCTTTTATAGCAAACACTTCAAGTCCTCTTTAGTTTCAGCAAGCAAGGTTGTATCATCTGTGTAGTGCAGATTGTTGATGAATCTTCCTCCAATCCTGATGCCACATTCCACATCACAAACTCCAGCCTCCCAAATGGTCTGTTCTGCATATAGATTGAAAAGATATGAAGATAGGATGCATTCCTGATGTACACCTTCCCTGATTTTGAACCATGCACTGTTTTCTTGCTCTGTTCTGACATCTGATTCCTGATGCAAGTATAGGTTTCGTGTAGAACAATCAAGTGTTCTGGGATTTCCTCTCAAGGTTAGCCACAGTTTGTTGTAATCCACACAATCAAATGCCTTTGTATAGTAAATGAAACACAGATAGACATTCCTCTAGTACTCTGCTTTCTTCTAAGAACCATTTGACATTGGCTATAATGTCTCTAGTGTCATGTCCTCTTCTAAACCCAGCCTACACATCTGGCAGTTCTTTGTCAATGTAATGTTCCACTTGTTTTTGGATAATCTTCAGTGGGATCTTGCTTGCATGTAATATTAGTGATATTGTTCAATAATTTCCACACTCTGTTAGATTACAATTTTGGAGGACAGTATAAAATATGGATCTCTTTCAGTCAGTTTCCCAGATGGTTGTCCTCCAGATTTCTTGGCACAATCTGGTATAACTTGTCCAGGGCTGCATTTGTTTGTTGGTGTTGGTATATGTAAATTGGTATTCCATCACTTCCTGGGAATTTGTGTTTTGCCAATTTCTTCAGAGTAGCTTGAACTTCCTCCTTAATCATCATAAACTCTTGATCATATGTTGTTTCATGCAATTCATCTGTGTCAGCCAATTCTTTTTGATACGGTGACTGTGTATTCCTTCCATCTTCTTTTATTTTTTTAATAAAATGTTTATTTTATACTGGATAACTTACAAAGTTTGTATACATTGTTTTTCACACCAGATCTTTCCCAATTGTTTTAACCACCCCTTCTTCTACCTATCAAACTATGCAACTCTATGATTACCCCCTGCCCACCCTCACCCCACTGCTCTTACCCTCTCCCCACTCGGATCCTCATGCACATTTTACTAGTTTTCTGTTCCTACAATAATGGCCTTATATAGTATTGGTCCTTATGGGACTGAGTTAGTTCATTTAGCATAGTTCTCTCCAGTTCTTCCCAAGTTAGGTAGTGATTTTCAAAATTATTATTTCTGCATGCTGCGTAGTATTCCATCATGTGAATGTGCCATAATTTCTCAATCCATTAGATTGTGATTCAACATCTGGGCTGTTTCCATGTTCTTATGATAGTGAATAATGCTGCTATTAACATTGGTGTACAGATCTCCTTTTATGCCTCAGTTCTCATTTTCTTGGGCTGTATTTCAAGCAGTGGAATAGCTGAGTTATACGGGATTTCTATGTTCAGCTTTTTGAGGAAATGCTAAACTGGTTTCCAGAGTGGTTGGACCATTTTGCAATTCCACCAACAGTGTATAAGAGTTCCTACAGCTTGACATCATCTCCAACACTTATTACTTGCTGTCCCTCTTCATTTGAGGCTTCCTGGATCATTCAACATTTTGTCCATAGTATCATTAAGTATGTCTATCTGTGTTTCATTGATTATGCAAAGGCATTTGACTGTGTGGATCATAACAAACTGTGGCTGACTCTGAGAAGAATGGGAATCCCAGAACACTTAATCGTGCTAATACAAAACCTATACTTGAACCAAGAGGCAGTAGTCAGAACAGAGCAGGGAAACACTGCATGGTTCAAAATTGGGAAGGGCGTATGCCAGGGATGTGTCCTATCTCCATACCTTTTCAACCTGTATGCAGAACAGAGTATCCGGGAGGCTGGGCTCTATGAGGAGAAATGTGGGGTCAAGATTGGTGGAAGATCTATCAACAATCTGCGTTATGCAGATGACACAACCCTGCTTGCTGAAACTGAGAAGGACCTCATGCACTTGCTGCAGAGGGTCAAGGACTGCAGCCTTCAGTATGGATTGAGGCTCAATGTCAAGAAGACAAAGATTCTCACCACTGGACCAATTGGCAGCATCAGGATGGATGGTGAAGAGATTGAGATTGTTAACAACTTTAGTCAGCTTGGCTCCACGGTCAACACTCTTGGCACCAGTAGCCGGGAAATCAAAAGACGTATCACGATGGGAAAGTCTGCTGTTAGGGACCTTTCCAGGGTACTGAAGAGCAATGGTGTCACTCTGGAGACTAAGGTGTATCTGATGCTGGCTATGGTCTTTGCAATCACTTGTTATGCATCAGAGAACTGGACAATGACTAGGAAGGATAGAAGGATAATTGATGCCTTTGAGCTGTGGTGCTAGAGAAGAGTATTGAATGTACCCTGGACTGCCAAGAAAACAAACAGATTCATCCTGGAGAGGGTTAAACCAAGCTACTCCTTGGAGGCAAGGATTATGGGGCTTCGTCTGACATACTTTGGACATGTTGTAAGGAGGGAGAGGTCCTTGGAGAGGGACAACATGCTTGGGAGGGTGAAGGGAAGGTGCAAGAGGGGAAGACCCTCTATGAGGTGGATTTATTCAGTGATTGGGGTAATCGCAGTGCGATTGGCACAGGATAAAGCAGGGTTTAGAGCTGTTGTACATAGGGTCGCTATGAGTCACAATAGACTCGACGGCACATAACAACAACAACAACAATCATTAAGTATTACAACTTGAGACTTGAATTTGTTCTTCAGTTCCTTCAGTTTAAGAAATGCTGAAAGGGAGTTCTGGTGGCCTCGTGGTAAGAAGCTGCACTGCAATCCCAGAGGTATGCAGTTCAAATCCACCAAATACTCTGCTGGAGGAGGGGCAATCTCTTCCTGTACCAGTCAGATCTGATTTGATGGTACACACACAAAAAATAATAAAAAGTGTTTTTAAAAAAAGAATTGCTGAGGCTTACCCTTTTGATCGTCTAACTTCAGCTCTTTGCACTTTTCATTATAATACTTTTTTGCACATTTCATTATAATACTTTGCTTTGTTTTCCTGAGCTGCCCTTTGAAATCCTCTATTCAGCTCCTTAACGTCTTGGTTTCTTCCCTCTACTTTGGCTTTGTGGTGCTTTAGTAAGATATTCAGAATCTCTTCTGACATCCATCTTGGTCTTTTCTCCTTCCTCTGTCTTTGTAATGACTGTTTGCATTCTTTATGGATAATGTTCTTAATATCCTCCCACAGCTCAGACTGGTCTTCTCTCATTAGTGTTCAAGGACTCAAACCTGTTCCTGAGATGATTTTTAAGTTTAAATGGAATAGACTCAAGGTCAAACTTTGGTTTTTGTGGATTTGATTTCATTTTCTTTAGCTTCATTTTGAATTTGTATAACCGGTGCCTTCGAAGTAAGGATTTACGCTGCCAATCCGAAGACGTGTTTTAGTCCACTGACTGCTCCCAGAAGAAAGATAAGCAATCTCCTCCCATGCCGATTACTGCTCTGAACACTTGCTGGATGATAACCTCTGAGTTGGTTCTGACTCAATGGATCCAACAAAAACAACACATTATGAAGGGAAGAGAGTGTCCATTTTTCTCCCTTGGAGTCACTGGTAGATTCAACCCACTGGAGGTACAGTGCAACTTACTAATGACTATACCACTAGACATCTTAGAGAGGGAAATGGAAACAAATAACCTTGAAAATGTCAAAAACCAATACCATCTCACCTAGTAGCAGTGGCAAAGTTTAACAACAGCAAAAAATGTTGGCGAGGCTGTGGAGAGATAGGAACTCTCGTACACTGTTGGTGGGATTGTAAAATGGTACAACCACTCTGGAAGGCAGTTTGACGTTTCCTCAAAAACGTGAGGCAGAGGGGACTGAAGCAAAAGCCAAGGCCCTGATATTTATTTATCTTAGTATATACGGAAAACACAAACATTCCATTATTATTAAGCTTCTCACTACACAGTAAGCAACTACCTTTTAAAAAAAGACTGTTTTCAATATAGTTGAAGCTCCATAATAATTTGCCAGAAAAGCTTAACAAGCACACAGGAAACTTAACTCTTTTTTTTTTTTGCAAACTTTCAAGAACAGTAACTTCTTGTTAATCTGTATTTTTTCACAAGCTCTCAAACACTTTAGTTTATCATTAATTAAGCTTTCAAAGCTGCTTTTCTGGGTCTTATCAGGTCTTCTGAAGGCACCCTATTTTCTTGGGACATGTCTGCATGTTTGCCTAGGAAACTGTTTTCAGCTAACTTCCTGCTGAGTGTTTTCTAAGCCATACTCTAAACTCACACATTCACCGTCAATCAAGGTATAGTGCCTTCAAAAACCTTCAAAATCAGCATAGACTTTTTTTTTCCTTGTTGTATACTATCAAGTCAAATCTGACTGATACAGGAGGAGATTGTCCCTACTTCTCCAGAGGTGCATATGATGGATTTGAACCATGTGCCTTCACCATAGGCTCTTCATTAACTTCTGTGTTAGCTAATTCTTTTTGGTATAGTGACTCTGTGTACTCCTATCTTTTTCTTTTCTTTCCCCTCCCCCTTATTTCCCTTCCATCTTCTTTCCCCCCCCTTTTAAAAAAATAATTTTACTGAACATTTACAGAGAATTTGGATTTCCGTTCATTCATTGCTGCACTTCTCTACCCGCCCAGCCCTCTCCCCCCGCCCCCAGTTCGCTCCTCTCTTTCAAAAGTAAAAGAAAGACTCCCTCCCTGGTACACAATCCCCCCGCACCCCTCCC